>NW_026782692.1:0-167989 GCF_031769215.1 Ylistrum balloti | reverse complement strand
TGTGTGATGGCTTATTTCGTCCAATTTTCCTATCGTAGATCTTGACAGACATCTTACGAACATCGCACATCGTGCAGACATCGTGCAAACACAAAACAATTATAATTTAAATTTATTTTTATGTTCACATTGAAAATGACACTTATTCATATCAAATATGGCCACCATCTACAGCTGTTGATGACAAGATTCTTCTTGAAATGACTAACCTATCAGCTCTACACTCAAGACATTCGGGTTGGAAATTTGGTTCAATCTCTGATAAGGTCATTTGTGTTGCATTGTTTGTTGATTTTCAGAATTAACAATGAATTGAAGGTCGTGTTACAAACAACCCTTTCAGGTTTCTTAATTTGTGTTTATTAATGAACTGGCTTCATGATTTGTCATTTTCATTTTTCATTTTTTCAAAATATATCCGACGTTGATTGCTACTGTTGTTGATTAATGATAAGTTGGGTTAGATGAAGTATCTACATGATTTAAGCTACACGAATATGAAAAATAGCCTTTTTTTCTCCGTACACATGTAATATACACATTTGATTTATTACCTTCGTTAAGTAATCAAATAATCTCAATCTACTATCTTAGTCTACAGAGATGTTGAATTGTGTACCTGTCCAAACACTAAACATAACTGTGCTACGTGCTGTCACAACAATAAGGCTTTATACCAGTGTCAACGTATGGCATTAAAAGGGTGTCAGTAGGTCAGTAAGGGTAACAAGAACTTGCAGATTGGTGTATGTTATATTCCTTTAGATTTTCCACGTTACAAGAAGAATGTCATCAGGAAGTATGATAAGGAAATGTATATGGACCAAATTTAAGAAAAAATATCACTGAATAAATTGCCTTACTTATGCGGGAATTGAACAGACTATACTCCTTCCGTAATATGCTGAAGTTATATGCATGAAGTAACATCTTTAGATTGCATAAAGCATGAACATAACAAAATTACCTCTTCCTCATACCGTTAATTAATGCTACTATACGAGACAGCTGATGTGACAAATACTGCATACAATGTACTTAATTTTCATGTTATTTTTTAAATACACTTATGTCGTTTCTCGGTACAAGTCGATTTCAATCGTATATTCAATACTGTAACGAAAGTGATGGGAAGAAAAGATATACTATTTATAGTTACTAGATTAACGGCTTTATTAAGATACATGTAACATCCGGATGCGTGTTTGGATACACAGATGTGGGATCGCCGCTGAGCTAAAGGTGTACATTTCAGATAAATGATAATGTTTGGGGACCGGAGTTAATTCTGAGATATAGCAAAATGTGCACTTTAAGTTATAAAGAATGCACATTCGTTGGATAGGATTGACATCCCCAATCGATCAATATTTTTTTCTGAGCATTTGTAAAATTTAAAAGAAATCAAATAAGATACATTCAATGGTTTTTGAGTTATGCCGGTTTTACGTTTTCGACATTTGGCGTCATTGCGGCCGTATTGGATTTTTGACCTACTTCAAAAATATTTTCATTTATGCCCTTTCTTCTCAATCAGTCAAATCATGGGGTTACAATACAGAAAAAGAAGGGTCAAATTTGGCTCAACTTTGGATTTTCAAAATCAGTATGGTAAGCCATGTTTAAGGATGAAGCAGTTGTAAAATTGTTCATCAGAATGTAATCGATATCAAATAGAAATAGAACGCACTACAATGTGTAACAATAATATATCTTTAATCAACAGCTTTTTCTTTTAACTTTACAGAAACATCTTATTTTCCATAACAACGGTTGTTTGTGTTGTACTGCCAAGACAAATCCTACTCCTTAGACAAAACAATTGAGTGAAAACTAACTGTTTGTTTGTCTTCTGTAAGACATTTAGTTACAAAACTTATAACATGCAAATGATCACGCATTCTATAATCTTATTAAACATAACGGGTTTTTTTTTATGATGATCAGTTTTGTAACCATACTAGATCTAGAAGGAATTTGCAATTATTACAATTAAAACAGTGGTGTTAACAAACACTCAGATTAGTATCGTATTCGTGATCAGGTACATCAGTATTGATTATCACTGTTAGCATTTACTATAAACATGTCTACAATTTGATAGAACTTTGATTGACCATAATGATGCAAACGTCTTTAAGTTATAAAAATCGAATGGAATACATGTTGGTCTGTCAACAAGTATTTTCTGTAAACTATCGAGTTAAATAAAAGGTATCTATTAAGCTATTAAGCATATTTACTTGTCTGGAAGATTATATTTCCAATTATCGTGTGATTATTATCTACACTGGTTTATTGATCTGGATCACTGTCCGTGTCTGAAATATCTAAAAGGACCAGTGTGCGAGAAGAATCTTCAATCTTCCGAATAAAGTACCGAAATTCCTTACTCCTTATACCTTTTCTGCATGTCGTCCAAAAGCTAGGTAACCCAATATAGAAGACAAATGGAAATATGCACTTATTACTGTGGACAAAGTGTGGCACTGACAGAACTAAGATTTGACTACTACTTAATCATACCTAATCAAACACAAATTTGACAGAAGTATTTGGACACTGAATTTGAACTCTGGCAATGTTTGACACAAAACCATCAATCGTGATCTTACAGTCAACTTCATCGTTCAAATGCTTCATAATAAAGCTTCGTACTAATTTTAGCTGGCAAAAACCTAGTGAAATTTTGTGCAAATCTCCATGAAAATGATTGAAAGCTGCTTTCAACTTCATCTATCTGCATTTATTTTACTCCATGAAAAACTCCAGATTACCACTGTTATCACGATGTTGGAGCTTTTATTTTGGCAGCAGAGATCCGGTCGTCCTCTAGATTCCAACCATTTGAAGGCTGATAGTTTTCATAGCAAACTGCAGCAAAAATACGTACATAGTCACTGACCAAATAATTTCTCATCTTCCCAGAAACAAACAACCATGGGTAGGGAGTGTCGAAACACGCGAATAGGTTGCATAGGTCAACCTCCTAAGCGAATGAGTTATCGCAGCCCCGTTATAATTATATACTCGGTAAATGTTATAAATGGACATTATCATGTTGTTAAGAATGTCGTTGGTATAGAAACATCATTCACATTTTAAATGGAATGCGTCAAATCACAACTTGGCATATCACAACCGAAATCCGGAATCTATATCACAAGTACAGTGAAACTTGTCTAATCCGACACCTGACTTTTCCGACATCCTGTCAAATCCGACACTGTACCGTATTCCCGTAAAATTGCGTTATTTGTCAATGTATTAAAACACTGATATTTCCAGTCACTGTCAGTTCCGAATTCCGACACATATTTCTATGACGTCAGGCTATCTTTGTTAGTTAATTATACCTGGTAAATCCGACACGTAAGTCATCATCGCACCACAGATGTGTAAACGTCAGTAAATTAATACTTCATTGTTTTGTTTTATTTTTAACACCAGAGTGTATTTGTATGCACATTAGTAGTATGCTTAACGTATCTACCGGCGGTAGCATATATTTTTATGTACAAAGTGAAGTCGACAAGAATACCTGACTTTTCCGACACCCTGCCTAATCCGACCAAAATGTCACTCCCCCATGGTGTCGGATTAGACAGGTTTCACTCTATCTCTGAAAGTAAATTTACAAACCCAATCATTGTTTCTTGCCGTATGTTTGGAATATTTTTTAAAGTAAGAGTGAATCTCAAATTTTCATCGGCATAAAAGTAATAGAAAAAGACGAGAGCTGGGATTCTTTCAAACAGCATTATACATTTCGAAACATGAGTGTAATTTTGTTGCCACAAATTGTCTGGGTGATATAAGAGTTTTATTTGTTTGAAAAGAAACTGTTAATGCTAAGGACATTGTTACAAATTTCATCGTTACAAGGGAAACAACTCGCATGCCCCTATAATCCGAGTCTTTCATGAACAATCGAGCTGCTATCACTTCTGTATAGAAAAAAAAACAGGAGTAACAATATATCGATATCATCGATTGGTTCCATTGCCTTTCTCGTCAGGTACTAAGTATCAAATGCGATCGTTACATAGTCTGTCGCCATTTTCAATAGATATTCTGAAAGAATGAAGAACTTATTTCTAACAATAACAACAAATAGAGACCCTGGAACTTTTCATTGCATTTATCAGCTTGTCATATTCTTTGTTATGATGTTAACATATTGATTATGATATCAACATTTGTTATTATGTAAACCTCTCTGTTATTATGTAAATATCTATGTTATTATATTTACCTTTCTGTTATCATAAACATGTTTTTGTAATGTCATCATTTTGTTTATTATGTAAATATCTTCCTTATAATGTCGAAATCTCTGAATTTTTATCATGTCAACTTTTGTGATCATATCAAATTTTCTATTTTTATTTAAACATTTGTGACTTTGTCAAAAATTCCGCTATCATTTAAAAATCTCCGGTATCATGTCGAAGCCACAGATATCATGTCACTATCTCTGATATCATGTCAACATCAAAATCTCCGTTATCATGTCAACATCTCTTATATCATGTCAACATCACAGATATCATGTCAACATCTCTGATATCATGTCAACATCACTGATATCATGTCAAAATCACTGAAATCATGTCAACATCTCTGTTATCATGTCAACATCTCCGTTATCATGTCAGAATTTCTGATATCATGTCAAAATCTCCGTTTTCATATCAAATCAGTGATATCATGTCAACATATCCGTTATCATGTCAAAATCTGCGTTATAATATCAAAATGTTTGGTTATTATGTTAAAATATTTGGTATTATGTCAACATCTTGTTTGTTATCATATACATCGCTATATTTAATATCAGGGCATAATTGGTAATGATAACATTTTAACATTTAATACAACATTAATTCTAACAACATTTCATTTATATGAATGCATTGGTTATCTATTCACAACTACCAATACTGATATCTTGTTTGTATGTTGATTTTTCAGTTCCAGGACGCGAACACTACTCAACAATTTAGAATGATCAGAGAATCTAAAACGTTGGTACCCCTATTGATTTACTATACCGTCACGTATATAACCACAAAGCACTAATCCAATATTATACACAACCTTAAAGAGGAACCTGAATGCTTTGTCATATATGTGTCATTAAATCAAATAGCCTTTGCTCGTTCATTTACCGCAAAAATCGCCGAAAACGATCCACGCGTTCCAAAGTTATTGTCGAAAACGCTAAAAACACACCTGAACGAGATCATCGAACGGCACTCTAACATAGCTCTTCAGTAGTGACGTCACATGTGGAAGCGCGCGTTCTGTCCCACTCCGGCAGCCATTAGTTTTCCAGCAGAAGCCAGGTTATATCGTTTCGTTTTTTTGGCCTACTTGAATGTTATTCGACTAATTTATACTATAATTGATGGTAAAGTAACAGTAGTGTCATCATCTGTGGAATGTTTTACTTAGGTTTCAAATATTTGTGAGCGTTCGTGGATTTTTCTGTCAATTATTGTGACCATGGGTGACCCGTCGCCGACTGCCGGACGTTCAGGAAAAAGATGTGTTGTTTTCGGTTGCAGCAACACCAGTAAAGATGGAGTTTCCCTTCATTTCTTTCCATTGAAGAATGATGATATTTGTAGAAAGTGGACTTCATTTGTAACAATGAAAAGGAAGAACTGGGCCGGAGCCACCAAACATTCTGTAATTTGTTCGAAACATTTCGACATGTCCTGTTACCCGGCGAAGTATAAGATCATGGAAAGTTTAGGCCAGTCAGTCCGAAGAAAGGACCTGCTTCCAGATGCTGTTCCATCTATACACGCTTCAGAACCAAGCCCGATGTCTAATATTACAGACACGCCACCACCGCCAAAGCGACAAAGAATGGCTTTTACTAAGACAGAAAATGCTAGGGTATGTACAATTTAGTAATGACGTGCGTATTGGTATTTTCATAATTTTGTTAAACATTCAGACAACTAGAATTCTAGTCAATGTTTCATTGGTCTATATTACACATATGTATAATGGTGCCCCAACTTTCTATACTGGGAAGAGAATCAAATATACAGCATGTACATTTAAAGTGAAGGTATTATACCAGTAGAGTGTACAATGTAGCTAGTATATACCAGTCACACCTTTTTGTCTCAAATTTAAATTATGATATGAAATTTTAAAAGTCATTATTATTTTGATTTTGATCATTTGTTTTCCCCTCCAGATACTGTCACAGCATTTCCAAGCAACAGAACTGATGGAGATTGACCATGATGTTGACAACGGTTCGATTAATAACATGGTGTGCGGTATGGAGAGTGATAACTCAACACCACATGTAAGAATTTGAGGATAAACAATTCAAAGTGCAATTAGTTCATGGAAAGGAAACATCTGACAATTTATTTCAGCATATAGAATCTAAATGGTATTAATAGAGTTTGTAACTATGTCCTAGTTTTTAGCATCCATTCCGTAGAAGTTAGAACGAGATTCAGCTTAGTTGGATATATTTTGATATTGATACCAGATCAGAGTTCATAAAGAAGTATTTGAAAAGTGCTTTATTATAACAGTCTTATACCTGGATGAAAAATAAGCTTGTTTTCTTAAAAGTTATTACGGAGTCTGCTATAGGCATATAACAGAGAGGCATGGGGCAGAAGGGATACTTATGTAACAGGGTTTTCATGTGTTTTATTGAAGTTTGTGTATTTTAACGTTTTTTTAGACACCAGCAGGATCAACAACAGCTTTAACAAGAACCTATGGTTGCCAAGTAGGTTTGAAGAAGCCAGGAAGAAGGTCAAAGAAAATACAAACAAGTTTTAAAACTCATAACCAAGGTACAGTGATTAATCAAAATTATGCATCAGAAATTGATATTGGGTGTAGTTAAATTGATGCAGATGTATTAACAGTTCATCATATTGTAATGAAGACAGTTCTGTTTGATTTGCGAAAAGGAAGATAAATATACACTCAATCCTCTGAGTTAAAATTGCAATTATAATATCTCGTTCACAAAACAAATGATTTGTGTAGGGTGTTTGATGGAGTCCCCCCTACAATTTTTTGCAATTTTTAATGAATTTGTTTTCCAGTACACTTCCGAGTTTCGTTAGTAATACACCCATCTTGAATCCTGATGTTAGTATTATGACCTTGTTTCCAGTGCTTTTGTAAACTGGTACAACCTTTTTCTTCAGAGTTTTTTTAATTCTGGTGTCTGCATTATGGATGGCGGATTGTTAAATAGTTACACTTTACTACTACTCTCTGCTCCAAAGGAACAGGTGCAGCCCAATGTTACGTTGCTGTAAAGGTGTTGAATAGGAGAAAGTTATCATATTCTGAGCTCAGAAAAAAAGTGTTTTCATTCTCTTAGTGTGTTACACCACTTTTATCATTTTTCTTTATTGTAGTATGTCAGACGACATCCAATGAATGCAAGTCTGTGGCCATCCAGTGTGATATTATAAAACCAGAAGAAACGTCAAACACCAACATGTGCGAGGACCACAATCTTACTTTTGATCATGATAGCACAGAGGAGGACAATGGAGATATGGATGACCATAGTCCCCAAGAAGACTTGCTTGACAGTTCATTTAATACGTCATTTCAGAGTGAAGCAGATGAAGATGTTGACTCTGATAGCAACATAGATGATGAAAGGTGATTTTTTGTTATGATCAATTGTAAAGTTAAATGATTGTTATTAAAGGTCACTAGACCTCTGTGTTAAAAAGGTTTGTGGGTCATAATTAGTAACATTTTACCACATAATGGTACTTGTACATCTTCATCTATATCACTTTCTTTATCCCACCACCACTTTTTGGATCTCTTGTGTTATCACTAAGGCTAAATTATTACTCAGTGCAAGTGCCTTTCGTTGGCCTGGCAAATTATGACAAAATACACTGCCCAAACCAATAATTTAAAGTAAAATGATTTTTTTTCAGGGATGATGGAAGAGACAGAAAATTTTTGGTTTACGAATCAGAACTCCTAAAATTATTTTCAGCATGCCCAAGATGCTCCAGCCCAACATTTGGACATATTCAACAGCTGCGCGGTACAGCAGTGAAAATTCTACAGGACTGTGGTTTTTGTTCCTATACCAATGTTTGGAAGAGCCAACCAATGATCGGGTCAATACCAGCTGGAAACTTACTGCTTTCATGTGCAATTCTGTTTTCTGGGTCGCTTCCAAGCAAATCACTGCGGATGTTCAACTTTATGAACATGGCCACAATATCTTGCGATACATTTTTGCAACATCAGAGGTATTTTCTTCAGCCAGCCATATTGCAAGTTTGGAAAGACCAGCAGCAGTGCTATTTGGACAGTGTGATTCAAGAAAATAGGGAAATTGTATTGGGGGGAGATGGACGTGCAATTACCCCAGGCCACTCTGCAAAGTATGGCAGCTACACGATGATGGATTTAGATGAATCCAGAGTAGTCGATGTGCAATTGGTTCAGGTAATTGTTTTTAGTTCACCTGTCAGCTGAAAGCTCTTGTTCTATTGTGATCATGTTTTGTTTTCCCATATGGAAAAAAAATGGGCCAGAAATGGCCCCTTGGGGGCCTGCAATGGACAAACAGAGGCCATGTGAACTTGCAAATGTGAAGTAAATCTGTCCATACATGTTACTAGAAAATCTGTGATTTGTTTTGTACTATTATCATATGATTCCATCATGGGAGTGTAACGTAGACAGAAAAATCTCCACCTGATGGTTGATATTTTTTGTTCACTTTTCAACCCTACAATTGATTTTTTTTCTCCCACACTCATGACGCTGAAAACCTTGTTTCAGTGTTGGTATAATAATTTTTTTGTGAATGAAATTGTGTGGCATTTGGCAGCTTTTGTGACATCATAGCATGTTTAAACTGTCTTTTCCCTAGTGGCTGTAAGACAGCCTTGTCTTTTCACAGGTGAATCCTTTTGGAAGTGTTGGGAAAAAATCAAATAAATCCCTTGCCTTTACATTCAATTCATTTATCAATTTCACACATTCTATTTTTAGAGTAACGAAGTCAAAAGTAGCTACCACATGGAAAAAGAAGGGTTGATCAGAAGTGTGAGGACCTTCAATGATGCTGGAATTACTATACAGAAGATTGTTACAGATCGTCATGTACAAATTTTGAAATGGGTCAGGGAAAATATGCCTAAAACAAAACACTGTGTAGATATCTGGCATGTAGCAAAGGGTAAGTTTTCAACAAAAAATACTTTTCATATGTATTTCATATAACACTCTTGTTGTTGAAGTACTCGTATTCTAAGTGTAATTTAAGTTTGATATGTAAGTCATTTTTAGATAGTTAAAATTGTTTATGAAGACCCAGGTTTAGAGGAAAACTGTCCTTTATAGACAGTTGTCCTTAGTATAGAGGTCAGCTACATTGCAAACTGCACCGGGTGGGTTTAATCAATCTATCCATCATACAAAGGTATGCTCCAAAGCAGGTTTGACTGTAGACAACTGCATAATGGTTTGATAGTTGAATATTTCTCACTAATTTTGACATGTTTTTTTATTACTAGGATTAAAGAAAAAACTGACAGCAATATCCAAGGATAAAGATTGTGATGCCTTAACACCTTGGATAAAGAGTATCAGCAACCACCTTTATTGGGTAGCTGCATCAACTCCGTCTGCAGATCTTTCCCTAATGATGGAAAAGTGGCAGAGTGTAGCAAACCATGTACAAAACATACATGAAGGTCATGGATCTCTGTTTGAGAAGTGTTGTCATGGTGACCTGTCCGGTAGAGAAAGGCAGAAGAAATGGATTAAACCAGGTATTTGACAATACCAGTTATTTCAGAAATTAACTTCAACTTGCATAACAATGGTAGGGAAAATGTGTTGGGTCAAACGAATAATGGACACAAATTCTATGGACATGTTTTGTGAAAATAAACCATGACCATAGAAGAAACATTAATTATTGAAAATTTCAGTCCATAAATTAATCATAATTTTGAAATGAAAATCAACAAAGTGAAAAGTAACTAGTTATTTCCTGTTACAATTCTTGAACTCTCTTTACAGCAACCAAGGTTAGTGAAAGACTAGATGATGTCATTCTCTCCAATCAGATGAAGAAAGACATTCCTATGTTGTCCACAGGACAACAGACTTCCAGCATAGAGGCATACCATTCTGTCATAAATCATTTTGCACCAAAAATGATTGGGTTTTCATACCATGGGATGATATGTAGGTATGTAAGTGATACTTGTATATTGATATGTATGTGTGTGTGTCAGAGAAGAAAGGATCCAATTATAAAGAGATTTCCAAATACCATGAAATTTAAGATTTGTGAGCTCCTTAGTTTTTAAGGGAATATAGACTTGGTATATTAGCCTTTTTGTGTTAAAATTCCTAGTATTACCTTTTCCACAATTAAGCTATGGTCATCTAACTTTGTAGATTATTTACACTTATACTTTGTGCTAGATTCAATGCCTACAACTCGCATTTTTTACACAGCTCTTGGTAAAGATTCACTTTGGAAGTATAACTTGGCTTTGAATTTGGAGTATGTTAATGACATTTGATGTATACCATGACTTACCTATACTGCATGAAGTTTAATTTACACAGTAAATGCGATGCAATGGAACATATAATCAACTTATATCTTTTCCATTATATTTCACTACAGGTTGCAGTTAGCAGCCCTTCACTTTAATGAAAACCGCTCCAAATTACAAGAAGTCGATAAAGACGGTGTGTTGCGTTACCGCTTGGAATTTCCCAAATATAAAAAAGGAGAACATATCGTCAGGAAAGTCAAAGTTCATAGCACCTTTGGTAAGTTTTATGTATAGGATTTGAATTTTTAGTATTAATACATTTGCTTCTCGTATATAAGTTTCAGTATATTATCTTAAGCTGCCTATCGTGACCTGCCAGACATTTAAGCGCACACTTAATCAACAGAATGTGTCATTTGAATGTTTTTAGGTAATTGTAACTTTTCTGTAAATGTAGAAATCGAATGTACAGTTAAAATATGAATCATGAAACTTGCATTTTTTCTTTCAGATTACGTGGAAAATCTTACAGAAGTTGTCATGAGCATGGCAGAAAGATCTTCACTAGCAAAGCAACGAATTCCTATTCCACCCACAGTTCCTCCACCGTTGTGTCATGACTTTCTTCACCCAGATATGTCGGATGCCATAGCAGGAATGCATTCAAGATTTTCTATGAACTTTTGAACTTAATTTTTGAAGTGAATACTTACCCTGCCGGTACAAACGTACCACTTTGATTTATGATGCTAATTTTTTTCTGAAATCCACATATCTATGTCGCTTACATTTGTTTTTTGAATTTTTTGCCTGTTGAATTTTGTTGTAAAAAGAAAATATTACATAGAACAGCAAAAGAATACAAAAAAATATTTATTACGATTTTAAATAAATATACGAAATATCACAGAGACTTTTGTCATTTATCCCAAGAATTTTCATGCTGCATGCTGGAAGCCAGTATATTCATCATCTTCAGCTGGGAAGTTGCTCCGTACTTTGCTGACAACACAGGATGGAATTAGAACCCTCACTTTCCTGCCCAAATAACCAAAGCACCACCTGACCAGTTGTCTGTAGGCAACATACCTACGTCGGCTGTAAAATAATGTAAAATAATGTAGGAATTTTAAATAACACCACAGCGCAAGAAATTCAATTTTACACGAATATATATCATTTACAAAATGAAATTTTATGCTGGGCAATTAAAATTTGTAAAAGCTTTCAAGTTGTTTTTTCCTGCAAAAAAATCAGAATTCCTTGTAGAGATTCTAAATCACAATTATTTAATGAAACTTATCTGACTTGAATTTTGTAAAAGCGTTTGTTTGGGACAGTAAAGACTTTGTAAACATTCCTGTAAACAAATACTTACTCTGGAGTGTCTTCCATTTCTTCCCCATACTGCTGTCTATATGCAAAGTATGCGGCCCTCAATACATGGACATTGAGACAGACTGGTTCAAAACCTGGATGGTCGATGACACAATTAACGTTTGGGACCTCTCTCCTGATGTCGTTAACTTGGTTGATTTCTCTGCAGCAAACAGATTCTGTCATCGTGGACATAGGATAGCAATTTTTAACCTTTTTTCTTCATTCCAGTAATGATTATGATGCTTTAAAACCCTCCTGGAGATATAATCATGCATTTAAGAAAGATTATGTTACTGTCTAGACAAGTGTCATGTGTATTCAGAGTATCATTTGATCGAGCTCGAGAAGACCTATTGGTGCTATTGCACATGGTCTACAACCTATATTTGTTTATACATAATATCATAGATAATTTGATATCAAAACTGTTGACTCTATGGTCTAACTTCAGGTATAAAATAAGATACTACCATAAGCTATATGTTTACATTCTTACCAGTCGGTGTTACCAATGCGGTCAGCTTGGCTATCAACAGTTTCATCTTCGTTCTCGCTGTCTTCTACGTCGTCTTCATATGATTCAAACTGGTACGGAAGAACCCCACAATGTGATGTCTCGTCAACTACATCGTTGTCTGAATCTTCGAAAGGCGATGATTCGCAAGACAAACGAAGAGCGCCATCAGTAGAGTACGAATCATTGTCGGAGTAGTCAGTACCGTCCATGTTGAATTTTGTGATTTTCCCTCGACGCGCTTCCACTTGTGACGTCACCAATACCCGGATGTAAATCAGGGTAATTTGATCGCTTGCTTGATTAACATCTCGAAGCAGGTGTGAATCGGCGCGTTTAGACGGATATATCTCGGAAACGGATGGTCGAATTTCGATGCGGTTTTCGGCATTTTTGTTCTTATACAACAGCAAATCCATTGAAAATCGAACCTATCAGCATTCAGGTTCCTCTTTTAGCTTTTTACATTTCAGAGGATCAAAGCTAAGGATTTCAAGGTAGTAGGAGAGGTTGAATAAATGCAATCAGTAAAATTGATTTCACCGGGTTATAGTGGTGCCGAGGAGTCCAATTCTTGCAATAAAAGTTCAAAAATAATAAGGAAAATATGATATTATTTGAATGATCAATGAGCACAATATTAATCCTGTAGTGATGCAATTCACTTAGTAGTAATTCCATACTGGCCGCCGATTTATTATGTCCACATTAATTATCTTCAGCTACTTAAAAATGTTACTCAGTAGTGACTGTTTTCGGGGACAAAACGGTCCACCCGCAAATCATTTGCCTAGTGAAACAAAACAATAACGAATATGTCGACATGTTGATATATCAATTCAAACTAGATTTTGATAAAACCTAAAATATATGTGGACTAAACAAGGAGGATCATATACACTCGTGGTGAGGCGCTGTTCCTGAGTAGTAAACGCCTTGGGCTGCATCGACGACCAGCGCCGTTTATTTCGTGGTTATTCAAAGTTAGTAATATGACGTGATATCTCCTTTTTTATAAACAGAGCCATAACGTCAGTGCTATTGCAACCAGGAGAAAATTAATTGCTAGCATATTCACTCTGTCATATAGGGTGCAGCTGTGCGTGCCAAAGAGCATGACATAGTGTTCCCAATGCTATCGATGGTACAGTGTACTTAATGTATGGTTATTGGTAGGATAATAGTTTTTATCTTATTATATTTATATTAACCCGTGACCACGTAATCGTCTAATATCATGTTCCTCACGCTGCCGAGTATAATAACATCTTAATTGAATATTGACAACGTACTACCCCTAACTAAAGAATACGTATGTATTAAAATGGTCGTCGATGTACGTCTCCTGAATCGTTTCTGTAAAAAATATATATATCACGTCCAAAAATTTAACAAACTGATATTATCTCTGAATACTAAATATTTGTGGGTAAATAGTCCGTGAGCCATTTGACTCTTGACCTCAATACTTTAGTAACCCAGAGAAACGCAACTTTACACAAACAGACTGAAAAAAATCACTTTACAAAGTTAGATTCTATGTTCCGTTCTCACAAACACTTTTACCAAGTCGCGACCCCGCGAGATATCTTTACTTTGAGAAATCTTCCCTCAGATAGTTCTTTTCTTTGAGAGATCTTCACTCTCAGAAATCTTGACTTTGAGAGATCTTAACGTTTAAAGATCTTCACTCCGAGATATCTCTTTTTTGAGAGATTGTCATTTGAGAGATCTTCGCTCGGAGAGATCTTTTCTCTGAGAGATTCGCAGTTGGAAATGTCTGAAATTTGACAGATCTTCACATAGAGAGATGTTTACTTTGAGAGATCTTCAATCGGATAGGTATTTTCTATGAGAGATTCTCACTCAGAAAAAGGCCTTTACTTAAAGATTTCTACTCGGATATGTCTTTACTTTGAGAGATTTTCACATGGAGATATCTTTTCTGTGAGAGATCTTCACTCTGAGAAGTCTTTACTTTGATACGTTCTCACTTGGCTACATCACTCTGACAGATTTTGTTTTGAGATATCTGCACACTGAGAGATCTTTGTTTTGAAAGATTCCCACTCGGATATGTCTTTACTTTATGAGATCTTCGCATAGAGAAATGTTTACTTTGGGGAGATCTTCACACTGCGATATATGGACTTTTAGAGATTCTCACCTTTCTCATCTTTCAAAGTTCAGAAACATAGGTAATAGGTACTGAATATCTATATACTCTCGACATTAACTGTAGTTTGTATACAGTGTCAAGTATGACCAGTCATAGTGTATAGATAATCATTATATATATATTATATGTGAACAATAAATGGACGTGGTTTTTCTTTTCGGCAATGAATCCACTAAAATCTTATACTATCAGATAACAAATTATATTCATATTACGTCCGTATTATTCGCAAATTTCTATCATTCTGAAACAAATACATTGTAAGGTAATTGCAACATCTTTTACATCTTTCATTCTACCAACAACAGTTTACATTATTGAAAAAAGATCTAAAGTTGTAGCACCGTTTCTTGTTTACAATTATACAGCTACGGTACCGTACTTTTATCGCCCGTTTGCAATGAACCATTTTAAGAATTAATCTTGAACTGACCTTTAAATTATTATAGAGTTCAGCTGACCTTTGAGTATTGCATGGACCTTTAAATATTACATCATATTGTTACATATACCCTGTGGTCAAAATACCCTTATATCTCAAACGTCAACACCTGTGTTTATATATTCAGACATGATATATATGCGTGTTGGTCATGTAGAGTTTAATACCGGTTATGTAGAGTTTAAGACCATTAAGTAATTATTCTGGTCACTTGTCTTTATCAGTCAAGATGTTGAATAATATAAGACCGTGGTATAAATACAGCAGAGAGCTTGGTCACTCTCAGTCGATACTTGGGCAGTAGATACTTCGGGTTGTCTATTCAACGGTCACCCAGGAGGGGCTGGACCCTGAGGTTCAGTCCTTAGAACTACATCACAATAAAATACACCAAAACTTTACACAAGCGTGGACTTCATCTGTACTACAATGGCCTGGTTCATCACTACAACTTTAACAACAACTTTTAAAAAGCAAGAAGAAACGATGTTTTGTTATAGCACCACAGTCCTCGAGCATCGAATAAACACTTTGTGCTGAGAAAGATACTGAGGGCAGACTATTTGAATACATGAGCCTATGGGAACTAAGTGATTCCATACTGTTGATGCTCAATTTCTAGAATAGCAACTCCAACCCTATTGTGTTTACAGGCTGAAGTTCATTTGGGATTTAAATGCTTATACCCATCATCACAATTTCCGATCAGGAAATCGTCAACTGACGGAAAAACTCGTGACACAGGAATTCAATAGATGCTGGTTGATGACAATTACGGTGAAGTATTAAGATCTTCATAGTAATCATATCCAGCTAGACGTGTTTGTTGCTCATTAGTTTGCCTGTTGGTTCCTTTGTGTACACTGTGTTTGCAATTAAAAATTATCGCTTCGTTTATGGGTAGGACAAAATGATCATCAATTAGAGTTTGATTATTGATACAGTATTGTTTTATGGCGTTGAGCAAAAATATCTGTATGGGTGACAGACTAACTAAAGATGCAAGCGGAGGTTAACATCAACTGTACAGATCGGAATGACCTTTTATTGTAAAGTGTGTGAAAACGATACCACACACTTCGAACAAATTAGCATGAAGAGAAAAACTTTCTGACAGCAGAGTAAAACCTTGACAGCAGGTAGCTGTCATCACCGTCAGCAATCGACTCCAATATGAAATACGTCTGTGTTAATATATCATTTAACTTATATTTCAAACAGCATTTCACAAGCTCTCATCTATCGTTTGATATCGAATCGTATCACATTTGGACAACTGGACTACTGGATATGATTAATCATTAGGCAATTTCTTTCTATTCATTTTAACAAACCAGATATTTTGACATTTACTAACGTAACACAAACGTGGTTTATTATAACAAAGTGTCTATTTGACAGTATCCTGATTCCTATGTCTCCTATAATATCATAAAATATACATCGTAACATTAAGTTATTAAATCCACAACCAGATGGTTATAACCAGAAACGTTAACGATTCGAAAATTAATCTGTTCGATTTTTTTTATCTGACAAGTAAACACATTAACTGATTCATGAAATAGATTTCATTAAAAAAAGACACATTTTAACAACTTTGTTTCCAGAACTGTTTGATATTTACTGAGAGATTCACTTTTACAAGGTAATAAAATAACATGGAATATCATTATACAACGTCTTATGGAAACCCAGATCAGCACGTTAATCTGTATTATCAACAGTTGTGGCCGGCAACATCCTCATCTATCGAAGAACTGATTGTTTTAACCTGAAACACCATCGATCTGTAACGTGTATTTAAAATACCTTTAATGAATACATTTGTTATTAGTACGACATTGAACACAGGGACAAGAAAACCATATCTTGTGAACATGGATGATAAGCAATGTTTCAGGCAGAAGAAGATGGACAGAAGCACGGACGGTATGACAGAGATATTGTTCCGAGTGGGATAAAAAATGAGTAAATTGGACGAATTTCTATAATATGAAGTATAAAATTATTGGTATAGATTTATTTATATATATCTTAATGGAATAAATCAAGTTATTATAACTGAAAGGAAAAAAGAAAATTCTGTCTCACACAGAAATCAACTATCTTGGGTTTTATCTCAAAATTTCTACAACTTAGGAATACATATACATTGTTTTATATGTACATCGACCTATAATTTTTTTATTTAAGTTAAATTCCTGCAGTAAATTATGTATACATGTATCTTTATTTTCCATCATTACCTTTTACTTCCTACCACAGATCTTCTTGACTGACATTGTATATGAGTTGGTAATATGTTGGTTTTATATTGTTTAGCTATAAACATTTTATGGATTGTCTCCCTTTGTATACTGAACCAAGAACCAAAAGCAGTCTTTACAGCAGCAAACACTCATCTAAATGAGGCCGTGTTGAGAAAGTGGGACATTAAATTTGAACAGTAGTTTAGAAAGAATAAAAAAATATATATATATCATAGATTTAGTCGGATTTGGGGAGGCATGTCGGTTACGCAATACATACAGGACTGTTATACATACTTTATTTATTAAACGTTGAAGTAAATTTAAACATAGAATATTTTCAGTGAGGCCAGAGTTAGTTCCCCACTACTATGTTGATTCAACACTAATTAGTGCTATGTAATTGCTTTATTACTTTTTAAGGCGAAATTAGTAAAGGCAGCAGAAAAACAGTTTATTTGCATTTGAATGTATTGGTCATGTTTTAGACATACAAGTATAGCGCTTTGATAATGAAAAATACATCATTACACACACACACACACACACACACACACACACACACACACACATATATATATATATATATATTACATTACAATTACATTGAAAATAGACAGATAAAACTTATGTAGTTTTCAGACATGTGATTGCCATTGTTTCCAAATTAAAAACAGCGAATAATGCAAAAATACTGCTTATTCCAACCTAACACTTCAATTCTAAATAAGAAGTTTATTTCTGAACACCTGTCTTAATATCATCAACACAGTCATGGTAACAAACTCCTTGCATTTCAGGAAATTCCAACTCGGAAATCCTTCAAGACATGACCACGTGAAAACACTATAAACAAAAATCACTTCATGTAAAGCTAGTTTATGGTGAGTAGATACAGATTCGAGACTGCCCAAATGGTGATCTACAAAACAAAGCTGAGATATCATTCTGATCAAATGAAGCCCCACATTATCCGCTTCAACATAACAAGACACATTTTAGATTAATTTCATCAATTTTAATTAAAACCTTTATAATGGGGATATCTAAATTACCAAATTTCACCCGTGGCCACACTGCGGAACTGCGTACTGCTACCTAAGTGTCAGAAAGAGTGATTCCAATCATTGTTCGCAAAAATGATTCGAAGAACACGGGTCTCTCTGCAGTTCACCTCTAACGACGGTAATGCAATCTCCGTAAGCTGACTCTGCAGCATTCCAAGTCACCATATTCCCACTGAAAGGCTGAGGCGGGTCTCCTCCGGTCAGCCACTTTCTCTCTACGTCTACTACATACCTCCTTAAGGGTATTTGTTCTGTTTGAAACACATATTTTCGAATCACCGTTGAATTTTAAAGTTAAGATTTTTGATATTGTTACGAGAACATGCTATAATAAACAGTTTCTCAGTCTCAATTTTGAAAACTTTTTCATTTCGGTTTTCAAACTTAAAAAGTTGTTTTTGTTTGGCATATCTTAGCCGTTTTCTCCTAAATATCACCAATCAAGTTCGGTACATTAAAACTAAGTTTTTTGAAAAAAAAAATGCATTTGTATTGATGAAATGTCATTTTTCACATCAAATTACCTTGATCTGAAAGCATGAATATTTGAAATTAAAAATTTATGACGACATTGCATATGATAGTTCTTTACCGTGGATCAGACTGGCCGACTTGACCCTCTGCAGAAGGTCGAATTTCTCTACGATGTTAACCACTACGAGTCTCATCTCGAAGTCGGCACAAGCTGTCACGGTGTCTGTCCTGTTGAACTTCCGGTAGATGACCTTGTAATTCAGTCTTGTTGTCGAGTCAGTTGTCATATACAGGTCTACAAGTGCTGGAGCATTCAGTGAAAACATTTTCTATTAATGTTTTACTTACAGTTTCAAATAACATTGTTGAACGAGACAAAGGAAAATATTGTTTCACCAAAAGTCGATATCAGTAAACATATTTTAGTGAAACATCCTATATATAATAAAAGAAAGCAAGATTAAATGAAGCAAAACTAAATGTGTAAACTTTCTGTTTGGTTACTGGGTTCAGTGTGTTAGCATCTTAAATACTTTTTATGTCTATTTTATGTATAAAGTAAGTTTTAATTCAAACGATACACGAGAGAGCAATAAAATATAACAACATAGAATGTGTCACCAACATATATGGTTTTGGTTTCAAGTTATCATCACTTTTGGAGTTAAAACATTTTTGGTATTTTAAAACAGATGCATGCCAATATCTGAAAAAAGAATGTTGATAAGTTGTATATATTTTGCGAAATTAATAATCCAAAGTCCGAAGACAAACATATTTCTATCGTCGAACAAGCATTTTATGATATTTTTTCACTATTACCTATTCATCATTTTAAGCAACATTTAGTTTGAAAGAAACATATCTGTCCTTTATTAAATTTTGTTTTTGGTAATGTTCTATTATGAAGTTGGACGTGTTTTGTTTCGATGCTCGTTAGTTTGCCCGTTGGTTCAATTGTGGAATATCTTGTTCTAATATGTGAACGTGAGATTACTCTCATGGATTTACCAAAATTTAACATTTGGGATATCGTCGATGAAGTACAAAAGAATTACTCTACCGGAATTCCTTGTCAGCATGAACTTTTCCATCGGTCTCCGAGTTAATCTTTCTTTTGTTAACATTTTGCCCTAGTATTATTAAATTTGAGTTTGGATTTTCATTATGTTGACATGCTGTATTTTCTTGTTTTTGATTTTCTCATATCATTTGATATGATATTTTGTTCATACTTTTTCCAATTATTTTAACACGATTTTGTTCCCTCTTTTATTTCAGTTTAAATGTTATTAAATGGTATACTTAGAGTTCAACTGTTATTCAATACTCACTCATGTCAAAGTAATATAATTCGTTCTTGTCCGAAATAGCCTGCTCGACTTCTTGCTGTTGCTTAGTATATCTGTTGACTTTGTAAAAATTGCATTGTTTGGAGGTGTCACTGTAGTAGATAGAACGACATGAAACGTCATGGTGACATTGGACACTGCATACTCCAAGATCTTTAGCTGATTTTCACATTCTACCCTCCATTTACCCCCCATTTGTTAATCCATCGGTCCCAAAAATGATCTGGCAAAACGAAGGACCACTGGGAACCGACATAGAAAATTTATGAAGTATCAGTAATAAGCTTAGATTTCCAAATTTAGGGTGGCATCCGATTGTAAATTCATTTTTCTGATGTCTCCCAAAATTTAACGTTTGTATAAGGAGATCAAGGAAACACATCACATGGAGTATTTCTTCAGAAATCGTGATTAATTCACTTTAACTGTCAAATTCAATCAGCAATCTCCATTATTGTCTACTGTGGACAGAGAAAGTCTACATGTTTGACTTAAAACATAACTATCTATAACCAACATCGTATTCAAAATCTAAACAAAGTTCAAAAGGCACTACCAACTACTAAAGGAAACTTACATATGATTTTAAGAAGGATCCATCAAGCGCATTTCATGAGATATCGATGACAAACTTATAATGTCAAATCCCAGATTGCCTCTATACTGTCTTTTACATTTCATGGCCAGTCTCAAAATAAAAAGGGCTTTACTAGGGTCAAGCTTCAAACTTTAAGCCCTTACCATCACGCATGCGTCCTCAAAGGAAGAAACAGCTGTACGGTGTAGCTGACTTTACAACTTGGCCCTGCTGTATTTAAGTCTTAGTTTTTATCAAAAGGTCCTATTCACTGACGTGTCTTCTGTAACATCATACCGTAAATAAACATCTCACTAAACTATGCCTTAGGAAGATATATTCTGGGTATTTGTAAATTACGTAAATAGAAAACGATTACAATCTTTCTACTGTAAAGACGAATAAAAGGACATGTTCTGAAAACCATTAAAGTGAACCATTCGACTAGTCCATACCATGTGTACATCCGATCACATCAAACCTGAGGCATGGCACATGTGCTGGATCAGCTGTGGTCAAGACTCTTATAAGTATGTACTAAGCCACGACAGGCGGACTTCTTGCATTGAGTTCTCCACAGCATCTTTTGGACCATAGAACGTTTTAAAACAAAGAAGCACATTGTTTATATACCATGGAATACGGATACTTAAAACATATGTCATTGTATATGTACGGTAGCGGCATACGATGCCGACACGATGGGGATAGGTTGGAATGGATTGGGAGTTTCTATTCATACAATATCAATTCCGTTGTTAAATTGTAGATATTTGAGTATTTTTTTTAATCCCACCGATTTTATTCACCTTATTATTTAATATTTAACAAATTTTAGTCCATCTTCTTTTAGCTCTTCATTTTTACAACTAATCGGATCATATATCCGTACAGATGAGGCACGACATAACAATTCATTAGGCTTTAAAACTGGATTAAAAGCTACTCTTTTACAAAGAAGATCGAAATCAATGACTGGCTAATGAACTTTAAGTAATCTGGATTGCTCATAAAATTTATGGAAGTTATCCCCCTTTGGCAATCAAACGTAATGAATATTTCTCTAGTATTGTAGGAAATATCGATTGTCCAATACCTTTGTAACACAACAGATGTGGTTGAAATGAAAGAACCATTACTTTTGTAGAGGAAATTAAGACTGAATTAATTGTTGTCCCCTGATTTTCATGTTTGGACATTACGTCGGTAGGGGAGGGGTTTGGACAGGCGACTTCTGTATTCCTTATAGAAAGAGGGGAGAATTTACGTATTTTCTCACCTTGTATGATAATAGTAAAACCAAGACGCTGTCATTTTATGGAGCATTTTAGACGGATTTAATTGGAAGAAACCTGGAAAAGTATACTTTATAAGCTTTCTGTGGTATCAGAAAAAACCGTGCGCCGATTTGTTTTTAAATTGATCGAAATACAAAATGTATATGAATTAATAATTTACGAGCAAAAATCATTGCTGGATTTTCTCAATTACGTCCAGTCCATGAATGATTAGTGTATAAATATAGACACTGCACTATGGTCGGGTGCAGTTAAGCGAGTTTTACGATCAATTCTTATCGTTTATGAAAAGAAAAATAAACCTGTCCTAAAGCTTTCAGTGAACATTAAAATTAACTGAGTTTCTCGTTTAACTTGTGTTGTTAGTATTGATACTAGAGTTTCACAATTTCCTGTAGTTTCATTACGGGAAACAAGCGAACAATGGCTATAAAGTACGTTATCTTGTTCTTGACATATACATGGCTCCTACCGCTTGCAATTTCTGAAATACTTTAGCAGTTATGAAAAAAAAAAAAAAAATTGAGAAGGTACAAAAAATAATCGATATACAATTCAGATGATATATCGAGACATGAAATGACATGTTATAAATTTTACCTTCTTTTCAAAAGTAGCCCATGTCTTACAGTTTTCATGTGGCACATTCATCCTTTTGTTATGTTTAAGAGAATACTAGTATATATTAAGACAATAACAATGGGCATAAAGGATGTATATAAGTACTATTATTACCTGTGTGACACCCGCTGATTGCACGTATTCAAAGATCTCACTGTCGGTACTATACAACACGTAGAAGGTACGGACATCATTCCGAGTTACACTGCGGTTCCTACATTGTTGAACCACCACACCAACTATCTTGTTTTAAGTCAGCAAATGTTACCTACACCGACACAAAAGTGGATATATGACACACAACATAAGATCGACATTCTCACAATGAAGAGGTCCAATTACAACATTAGCATCACAATTTGATAATGAGTTATAAATGAAATGAAGCTGATACATGATATATATTGTTACATTGTGAGATAAAGCGACACTCATCAAGAGTAAAGTTGACAATTGTAAACCAAAAAAACTATAAAATTCATTAATACATTTTATGGTCAGTCAAATAAAAAGGTGGATTATTAAAACTGATGCTAATCCGGACATTTTGGTCAATGATATAGAGCAGACAATTTTACATTATTTTTAAATGCAGTTTCATGTAACTAATCATTTACCCTCACAAGTCTCATACGTTTAAGCTTGCCGTTCACTTTCATTGACCGTGTTACATTATAATTCAGGGTTAGAAACGTATACTAATCAATCAGAAACGATTTAAGGATTTACAAAGAACATTATGTATATACATCTAAATATGGTTATTATTGCATGGTCAAATGAACAATCTCTTTTATTAAATAATTATGCTCAATACTCACCAGACTTTGTCGCCTTTTATCAAATTGGTCATTACACCACGCATCTGCATGAGGGGCAAGATATCCCAGTGATTCCTTTTCAACGGTCATATACAGGCGACTACACTGGTTTATCATAAACGGGAGACGACGAGGACAAGGCTGAGTTCGGGACTCCCGGGGAACCAGAAACGAGATAATCTCAACAATCCACCTCACACCAGCACAGAGTGAAGACTGAAGTAAGCAATGGGCATGATGATAAATATGTGAAATACACATGAACAAGTGGGAAGTGGAAACAACCAGAAACAACAAATATGAGAGACAGAAATAATATAAACACAAATTCACTAAAACTAGGGCAACATCAGAATGAATCAAAGAATAAACTACGAAAGTTTGTATGGATTCAATTTGAAAATAGCCGCATAACATATATATTATTTTAACAAAGTCATGGGTTTGTGAAATATGAAAAAAAGAACACTTGAAAAGTTTGTAGAGGTTTCCGTTGACTAACGAAAATATAAGTTGAATCAATGACTTTCATTATCTGTAATGATAATGAAAGAAAGACAAACACATTTCGGAGGAATTGTTTCCAGAGCTGTTCTCTGTGAAAATCTTTGTGAGCTGTCACTTGTTTTTATAAGCAGGAAGCCCAATGGGCTACATCGCTGATCTGATATTCAATATTTCTATAAATGCAGTAATAAATTATTGAAAAAAGTCATAACTAATTTAGAGTAGTTGTTCGAAGGTTTTAAAAAATGCGACCTTCGTGACCATGAAAATTGCCAATATAACGTATTGTCAAACTCGCAAGCAAAAGCATGTGGGCCAAATAACATTTCCTCCCTTTGTTGCAGAACATTTTTAACACAATCCACATTAAACTAGTTTGCCTATGACTGGCTAGATTTATC
Source organism: Ylistrum balloti (assembly GCF_031769215.1). Taxonomy (NCBI): domain Eukaryota; kingdom Metazoa; phylum Mollusca; class Bivalvia; order Pectinida; family Pectinidae; genus Ylistrum; species Ylistrum balloti. The sequence goes on along the minus strand of NW_026782692.1, from coordinate 143,542 downwards.
TATCAATTTTAGCTCTACAATAAGACATTGCTCCAAGCGAGAAAACGTATCACTATCATCTTTCAAAAATGTCATTCGTAACACAGAGTTACATTCCATAAATTAGTGCATATATCTTTTTTTTTCATGAATGTTTCCTTTTTAAGATTTACAAATATTACTGATCAGGAAAACTAATATTCATATATACTCAGCAATGTATTGTGGTTATGCATGTTTTATCATGGAACAGTTTCAACACATTTCTCGTCATTTCCCACACGAATAAAAGCATACTTCAATAGGAGATTATCGGCAAGACCATAAAACTCTCACATTGCCTACAACTTTGGAAGCTCTGTGCCGCGAGTCTATCCGTCAGCGATCGATATCTTGCATTGAAAACGTGCCACGCGGAGCAAGTCCTTGAACATCGAACCAACCACGACATACAAACAAGTCACGGAGGAAGCATGTTTGCCACCACCCAGAGATGGAAAACAAAAACAGGAATATCAAAATCATCATACTTATTATACAACCTGGCGGAAGGCCGACCAGTCTGCTGGCCTCGCTTTAGATTTTCTTTAAAGGCTCTTACTCTTCCGGAACATCTGGTCTTGTTCTCATTTTACTTTTTAGGAAATTTCGTGGAATTCTATTTTGTTAATATACCCTAGCTTATAGTTATGTTTACATGTCGGTATTGTTGTTATCTGCATGCTATAAGGTCATATTCCATTGTTTTGCAAAGACAATTCAGTGTACTTTATGGCTGTAAAGAGTGCTTAGACGTTTTCAATGTAAAAACACGCTGTCATTATTAAGACACTTCACTGTCCAAAGTGTCCATAGTGTGATCGGATGGAGCAGTGGTAACGCATGCGCCATCCACCTAACCGTGCATGGGACCACATGCCCGACCACATGGGTTCTCCCCGGGTACTCCAGATTCTTCCCACAGAAGGACCTCTTGCACACTTCCATCCGGGCCATCAAGAGTTTGAAAAGCTTCTTTCACATTTTTTAAAGAATAAATTAAGTTAATTCATAAAATGTTTATTTATCAGTAACGGTAACAGGTTGGCATACGTAATGATAACAGGACAACATGTAGCAAGTGCATATTAAAAGTTGCTTATATATTTTCATATCGAGCTTAAGAGTAAATATTCATTAATTCTTTGTCTAAAGAATTTTGATATTGAAACATAATTTGCCTTGTGATAAAGCAGCTAGGCGTAGTAGCCATCTCGCCATATATTCTCCTCCGGCTGATCCCTGTCTGAATTGATCACTCTGAGTCCTTCGTTCCGTATGTTTGTCGATTCCTGTCACTTGATCTATCCTGATCAGTTATTTGTAACATTTCATGGCTCACAGATCGCACATACTTTCAAGCTCGTTAGTTTGACGGTTGGCTCCGTTAGTTCATACCTTGTTCTCATTTGTGAATGTGACATTACTTACTTAGATTGAGCAAGGTTTTAACAAGGCGAGTGTCGTCGATTAAGCATCAGACGCTCACTCATCCAAAACATCTGGTTTTATTGTCAATGTGCTTTCTCATGTGTCCCCGTGTGAATCTTTCTTATGATTTTTATTTTGCACTAGTTGTACAGAATTTGCGTTTGGATTACGATTATGTCTACATATTGGTACAGTCGCACTTAATATTCGTTGTGGATGGTTATGATGATAATATAAAAAGATTACTTTAAAGCCAAATAACGATTAGTTGTGTCTCTATAACGAGTAAGTTTTGATTTTTTACCTCTCTTTTAAGCAATGTAACATTGCGTATGTAAGCATAGACATTGAAAATGGTTTAATACTTTATCATGAACTTGCTTTTAACTCTCGTATTCCTTTTTGCTGGGTTCCAAGGCACATGGGAATACCAGGCAATGAAAAAGCAGATCGTGCCGCAAAGGAAGCTTCCACCTGTTGTTTTTAAACATTATTTTACCGATTTTAAATCATATATTAAACAATCATTAAAATTCAGTGGCAGGAGGAATGAAGTACATATACCAATAACAAATTACACTCCGTAAAACCTGATATCGCTGAATGGTCTCCATTTGAAAAATATGCCACAAACGAAAAACAATCTTGAGTATTTATCAATGAACTGTGTTTGTTATTTGAACAACTGTTAGTTTAACTTTGAATTTAGAAGAGAGTCACAGGTGTTTTACAATTGCTTCGTTCAGCAAGAATCGTAAACAGCTGACAAATGATGAAAACTCTGAACGTATTTAAGCAGACCACTAACGAGATATAAAATTGTAGAAAAACGCTTTGTTTCATCATAAATGTATGATAAACCTGAGTGCTAGAAAAGGCTTATATCGGTTAATTTAAAACCCGGTTAATTTCGAGTATTTTTTTCATTCCCCGAGGATTTCAATAAAATCGGGTTCGACTGTAAGTGTTATTATCTACTTATAACACCTTAACGGGATTTTGTTTTATCTGTATCCTTAGGTGGATGCCTGTAGGTTCACATGTTTTCCAATTTTCTTTCTTTACTGGTAAAGTAGATACACAGGGATGACATTAGCCGAATAAAGGTTATTTCGCTTCAACTGAAATATGTAAATTATGTTTCTGTTCGGGACTATCTTCATCTTTCGGAAACTTCTAGGTAAATATTGTTAAAGATAAGGATGTTCCGTTAAAGTGTTGAAAGTATTGCAAATCAATGAGTGCGAGTCTTTACTCTGTTTATACGTACGGTCATTGGTATCTACGTACGGATTACCGTAAGGGAAAATACCAATTCCTAGTCTTCACAACGACAGTGGTTGGTGTCGTTAACAATCCTGACTTCATTTTTATCAGTTACTTCGTCTCAGTGGTTGTCCATATAACATTGAGACTGTTTGACGATGACGTTGCAACTTACCTAGAAGAAATTAGTTGGTTCATTAAGACAGTTTCTGCAATTGTGACACCGTGTGCTTTACAGATGCACTACACAGACAGCAGGTCAAAGTGGACAAACTTTGTAGCTCTTCAGCCAACCCTGTTGGTCTGATGACCTAATAAAATGTATTAGCAGATCCATACACGATGGAACCGTGGTATAATTTTGATCTAATAAAAGCTCTATAGAGTCGTAGCAAAACTTTCCTATCAGCTTCCCAATTAGAGTGGGACACAACTTTAGAATATTCAGTGCCTTGAGGCATTTGGCTTTAAGGTATTTTTTATGTGGAAGGAACGACAATTTCCTGTCGAATATTACACCTAAGAATTTCGTTTGCTCAACAACCGGAATGGGTACACCACATAGAGACGGATTGTGATCGTCGTGTTGTTTCCGAATTCGACAAAAATGCATAGAAACTGTTTTTGATTGTGCAAATTTAAAACCATTTTCATCTGCCCAAATTTGTTGTCGATTCAAACATTGCTTTAGTTGTCTTTCGATGGTATTTATATACTTAGATCGAGAGCATATGATGAAGACATCGACATATATAGCGCCCTCCATTGAAAGGAATAATGTTTTGACAATACTGTCAATTTTAAGTCCACAAAGTGTAACCGAAAGAATGCTGCCTTGTGGTACACCCATTTCCTGCTGATGGACATTGGAAAGAGTCGACCATTCTGGACTTAAGGTACTCTGTTCGATGGAAAATTTGAAATAAAAATTGTTAGATTACCTTTAATACCTATTTCGTGCAGATGTTTCATGATGCCGTATTTCTACGTTGTGTCGTAATACTTTTCCAAATCGAAGAAAACAGCAACCAAGTGCACCCTCTTTAGTAAAGCCTCACGTACAAAGTTTCAAGTCTAACCAAATGATTTTAGATCTAAAACCTGTTTGTAGGGGTGATATTATGCGATTAAATTCCAGATACCAATTAATCTTGAATTCATCATCCGTTGTAGAGTTTTATAAACGCAACTCGTGAGTGATACTGGGCAGAAACTGGGAGGATCGGCCGTGTGTCTACCCTGTTTGGGGATAGGAATCACAGTTTCAATGTGTTTGGGACATTACCCGATCTAAAAAATATAATTAAAATATCAAGAGTCATGTGATTTTTTCAATTGAGAAAGGTTGATTGAAAGTTCAATTGTTGACAGAAGAAAGCATTTGCAATATCAAATTTCTATGAGGCTAATACCCCCTTAGTTTTCAGATGTCCCATTGTTTTGAATAATGTTTTACCACTGATTCGTTTAATCGTATCCCATACCTTTTTGATGGATATATTGGAATTAATTTGGATACACAAGATCTCCAAGACAATTTTTGTGTTAGCGTATAGAACGATGGGCTTTCGTCAGAAAAAAAATACCAAAACATGTAAAGGTTGGCTTCGGAAGTGTTGGTGTAAATGTTTATATCCCAAATCCACTGCTATGCTTTGGTTGTCAAAAATTTGGTCATCATTCCGATAACTATAAAAAACAGAAAGTTGGTTCGAAATGTAGAGTTGCAGGCCACGGAGATGGGCCGGCAGGTGGTGCTTGTGATGATCGAGCCCACTTTGCAAGCTGTGGTGGAAGGCATCGAGCATATTCAAGACTGTCATGGCGTTTGACAATCTTTCTGGTCTTCGGCCTGCTGCATCAAAGACTTCTTCAAGACAGTCATCGCGACCACCACCATTACCGTCAAAACACAAACAGAACCCCGAAAACCTGCTCCCAGTGAAAAATCAGCCAAAGCAGAAAATTGCAAGTTCCTCAGAGAGAAGGAGAGAAGGATCTGACGACCCAAATCACAACTTCAACAAATTCGGCTCTCTGAAGGATATGGAGCACCCAATATCTACTTCCAGATCCTCCAATATCTCTATTGACCTTAGGTTAAATAAGCAGTCTAATTATCAACGGTCCCCCACTAATCTCTATTTTTATTTTTTTGTTAGTGTAACAATCCGTCTAGGGTTCTTTTGCCAGGAGCGACAAGACAACTAAGACCCGTTTAGTTCTTGGCAACGTTTATTCATCCGGGAAATAAAATCCTTGTAAAATAATAACTAAAATAACATACCAGTACAAATCACACACGAACGCACATGACCTTCATTTCAATACACATTACTATTAGGACGATACTTGACGCAATTTCAACCGACTTTCTAGGCGGCCTGACAAGCTTGGAAATATTACGAATAAAGATAATTACACTGACATTTTAGAATAATATTAGGGTCATAGCTAATATTAGACTTAGGAATATAATAAAGAAATATTTAGGAAATAACGACTACTTTTAGCTGTTATTTTATAAGTATCAAAAATAAATCTATAGGACTCTAGAGCTAAGGTATTAACTTTAATCAAGCATAATAATTAGATTTTAATTATTAGCAATTATTTACAACTTTAATACATTACATCATCCACTTACACAGAGTTATAGGGAAATAGATACGGATTAATAGCCGCACAGCGAGGAGAGACAAATAGATGTAGATGTGAACAGGTCCTCGGCAAGCTGGGGAGTGCCGAGACAAAGACAAGACAGAAAGAAAGAAAAGATTAAGGCGCGAAAAATCAGCGTGGAGAACGTGTCTCTTACCATATAAGGGTCAGTAAAACTTGTTAAGTCAGCACAAATGATGGACAATTCATGCAAAATACGTCACAAACAACACACTCATTACAGGTAAAACGAAAATAGGACAAGACGATCACGTGACTACGAATCTCATGACACCACAAAACGAAAATAAACAGTCACGCGACAACATATGCCACGGATGTAAACAACGAAAATACTCGGCGCTACATTAGTTATAATTGATACAATAATCCAATGGAATTGTAGAGGTCTTCGATCCAGTACTGATGAAATTCTTCCACTGTCTCAAGAACATAATCCTAGTGTACTCCAAGAAAATATTCATTGTTTAATCGCTTCGGTCCTGTTAGCAGGTATTTTTGAAAATTCATTGTAAATGTTGATTATACATGTACGTAATACCATTCAAGTTATGGAATATTGTTAGTAGAGAAACCCATTTGATACTGATGTTAGGCATTTCATATAATCGGCAACAAATGGTGAGTTTTTATTTTACCACTGAAATAAGTGGGATACATTGTTAATATTTTCGTAAAGTCATTTGTAGTCATTGCGGCTCCATACGTGTTGTATATTTCCCTGTTTACTTTTTAAAATTAATATAAATGTTAAAAAGCAAGTGTTTAACAATATCGAGCAGTATAAAAGATGAGATAATTACATATCGTTAATTCCTTATGATTTTGGATTAAAAACTATTTTTTAAAGATACGGGCACTGTCAGTTTGTCAGACAAAATGTAAAATGGCATGGAAGATTCCTATTCACATGTGTTCCAATTAATGACAACTGAACTTTGTGGAAAGGTAATGATTATACGATTATTTAGATGAATCAAAAATACATCTTAATACTTTTGAGCAACGTTAAGAACAATATTATACATCATTGTATTTGTTTTTTCTTCTTCCCACCAGATTTACAAATACATAAGATTTTGATACATAATTTCATAAGAACTTGTCTTGTGAATAGCCTAAGCTCGCCCTTACAACAAGAAGAAATTTTCCACTGGACACCAGCATTCCCTGACAGTTAGAATTACTTCGGTAGGTGTATATGCTTTATAATAATCCATTTAAAAAGCTTACGTAATGCTTAAAAGTAAAGATAATAAAACGAGAGCAAATGGAAAAGGGTTAGACACAATCCAACCCAAATAGTTTATATTAATACGGAGTATTACTCAAAGGCTTTGAACTCTCAAGAGAAAAAATAATGCGATATAAGGTTGGACGTGATGCTTGTTTGTATACTTGATGGTGTCGTTGCTGTATGCTTTGTTGTCATTTGAAACGTGACACTATTCAAGTGGATTGATCCAGGAGTACCAAGGGGTTTGTCGTAAGAAATATTTGTAATCTGGTAACCTATCATAACGTTATTATGATTACATGCTTAAACTTACAAAACGACACCAGTCTTTGGGTACACGGCTACAAATAGTTACGGATTAACAGGCCTGTCATTACATAAAAGGTCATTAGGGCCATCAAACGATGAAATATACAGTGAACCAATAACATCAAACGAACTAAAAGACAAAAAATCATAAATTGTTATACTACCATAAAACAGTTTTACATTCGAACACAAACACAGTTCAGAATAACTATGTACATGACGTTGCTTTAACGTTGTCAGATATATTCAATTATATTCTATTGTATCTGAATTTGTTTTAAAATGTGTTATACACTTGCGAGGTTTTGTACAATCTCACATCGTTCCATGCACAAGCTATACACAACGAATAATTAACAGAGTTAGTAGGGGAAAGTGTTAAACTGAAACCAATGTTGCAACATCAGATCAAAACGTCTCCTGCTTTTGCAATTTGTGTCTGACTTGCGATTACAGGACGGACTTTAATCTTTGACTTTAATGTCGATATCATTTTTCCTAATGGTGAATATTTTTAGGATCAGAAACACTTATCTGGCGTACCAGGATCAGCCAGGAGTGCTTGCCATTTTGCTCTTTTTCCACTAACCATTGTCACTAATCACATTACTCTTTTCGACTAACAATGTTAATAAACCATCTGTCACGTATATGTTCTCGGAGACCCTTTGCCCACACCTGAGTTAATTATTTCTTTTTCACACCAGGAATTTTGATGGCGTCTTGTCTTTAAATAACAAGATATTTGTTGACCACGTTCATCGTTTATGTCAAACAGAATTGGAAATCCAATCAACGAAAGACTCTTCTATATGAGCTGTATATCTTGATCTTTTCCTATAAAGAAACCAATATGGACAGCTTTCTGCAATATACTTATCGTTGATTTTTAATTTCTGGATACAATATCCATACATACACAACCTATGGTATTTATATAATTGATTCAATATTCAACGGCCTGTTCCCAGTATCATTATTTTCGTTCAAGTAGTCGCCACTTGACCGACATACTCATGCAACAGGGGTTCAGACGATGATAGTTGATTAAATTTATGGAGACAGTTTATGGTCGCCATCGCGATCTCATTGAGAAATATTTTATTTCGTTGTGTTTTTCGAAGCTGGACGTGTTTAGCTTTCTGTTAGATATGTTATTGTATACCCTACTTACCTGGAGCGACCAATTTTAGATGGCGGGTGTCGTTAATGAAGCAGAAGACGCTTACTTTTAGGACCATGTGGTTTTTATTATCCATGTACCTTTTCAGAAGTTTCCCTGTAAATCTTCTTTTGGTTATATTCTATTGAATTTGAATCTGGATTATGAGTAGGTGCCATGTTCGTATTGTCATGATGTTTTTTAATTGCTGAAAGTAACGTGAATATTCTGTCAATAATGTCAAGTCATTTCACGTAATCTCTTGTGTGTACTTATTCGTTTTTTAAAAAAAATCATGATATCTATACATTTATGTGATACGTTTTGTTTTTGAAACGTATTTAAGACATTTAATTAATGTTTGATAGGGAGGGACCAAGTATGCAAAAACAAAATCTGTCCAAATTTGGTCTTGAGCATCCGCTGGTGACGGAGATCAATCATTCTTCCTGGAAGGAATAAGATCAATTTGATCATGAAAGGAATTCAGTTCTGTGTTAAAGGTAGGTCCAGCCCTTCTAATGGTTAACATGTTTGGATAGAAAGATGTAATACAGTATAAAACAATCAAAGTTACTTTACCAAGACTTTAAAAAGATACGACGGACCAGATATCTTCCTCAACAGGTTTATTTGCCACAAAATCTTTATTGACAGCATAATACAGGAATTCACCATGCTTGACAACATCAACTGATACACGACAATCTGACAGTCCACACAGACAGAATAATAGACGTTATCATTGCCACGTATTGACAGGAAACACATCCACTGAGAAAATTTGCAATATGCGGAGGAAAACTGTTCAAAACTCACGTACTGAATACTAATGAGCTAATATAGTATAATTGTAACACACTTCGTGCTATCAAATTTATCTACTGAATTTTACAGACACATGCGACATCTTTTAATATATCTGTTTATTCATAAACATCTGCGGTATAGCGTAATTTAAAAAAAAAAAAATGGTAAACGTGCATCGCAATACGGATCAATAATTCTAATAGTCTATAAGTTACATTTATGATTTGAAAAGTATACTGCCAAGAGCTCGCCGATCAAAATAACAAGAGGCCCAAAGGGTCTGTATCGTTCAACTCTCATCCAGAATTTCATTTGAACAGATTTGAAAGAACTTGATTCCTGCATTTTTTGTTCCGACAATGATAAGGTACATAATACAACGTTACTAATGGTTTCTTTTGAACCAATTTTTAAAGCATAATTAAGAAAAAAACGCTGCGAATCAAAGTTATTTCTGTACAAAATACACCAAACATTTAGGAAAAGGTGTCCCCCTCACCATCTTTCACTATCTGTATACCGTAATATCAGATATGTCATTAATAATCCCAATAAGGAGATGAATAATGCAACATTCATCCGCCACCAGTGTTTCTGACGTGAAAGTTGAAAAAATCTTTCATTCGTTACCGAAAACTTACCTACATTAGGTGAGACTAAATTAAAATCATACAGTGACTGTACAAAATACAAGCGTTCTTTTCCATTAAAACATATTTTTTTCACAAATATGCCACGGCTTTTCTAGCTTGGTAGAGGACGGTATCTCGCAATGCTCATTTGTTTGCACTCAACAACAGGTCTGTACTTACTTCGGAGTTCACAAATCGACTATAAGTCGGTTAGTGTTACGTCTCAACGCCACGAGAAGAGGTCATGACTGAACGAGATGTGGATGTCGGGCTCGTCATATGAGATGATTGACGGTACATGTTCTCAGAAATCTCCCTACGAGACGTTGGAGGTTCATGCTCTCTAATCAGGATTCTCGTTTTGCAATCAGATGGTCTTTAGTGGTCGTTTACAATTAACGGCAGTGCGCTTTCGATGAGATCATGTTGTTCTTTTAATTTAATGTCACTGTAGCACAGTCGGAATTTAGGGTATTTTTTCTTCAACCACTTACTGAATCAGACGATGTCATTCCATATTTATTCAAAGTACACTCATAGCTTTCAAAATCCACAAAACAACACAAATAGCAAATTACGTTACTTGGTAAAACACGTATTAGAACGCACTCTAAAGCAAACACACTTACGAACAACACTCAGTAACATTCACATTCACGTTACTGACAAAACATATTTTCTCTGTAGTAAAAACCGAACAATACGTAGCTTACTACAAATATGCTACACACTACTTTAATTTACATGGGACATAAATGACCTTAAAAAAGATCTACACAGAAATAGTGCATTACATATCGTACTCTAAAAAAATATTGTTCTAATCCTGATCGATCGGGTGAAAATAAAGATTAATCTAAAATAATTGAATTGCTGCTTTGAAATAGATAAACAATTGATCATTATGAATAATTGGTAAATTCCCGATCCAATCGGTATATAAATGAGATTTTGTCTTAGAATCCATCTATCGGCTGCAACTTTGAAAAATCTTCCCCCTCGTTTGGGCAGACATTAATATCTCTTTTTCGTGATGAGGAATGGGTCAATCAGTTTCTTTTTCTTCTGAATAACTTTTATTCAGTGTCGGATATTACACAAGCACGACCAATTCAGAAATGTCATACTTGTGTTTGGTACATATTTTCTTGCCAATCACATGTATAGCATTTTGTCATACACACAACACTAATCAGAAATAGAACTAAATCAGAAGAAAACGTATCATCTTCCAAATCAGTATCACAGCCACGGTCTGTATCATCCACGCTTGAGGACTGACCTAACAATTACACATTATCACCCAAATAATCTTATATGAACATCGAGAGTCCATGGTTAACATTGAACTCCACAGTGCTCTGCCTGTACATAAGGGAAAAAGAAATATCTAATATAGAGAAACATATTATAATAATAAAATATAATATAGTGAACTTTGGGTAAAGAAAATGAAAAAAAAAATTGTCTAACTAGTACTACATTTTGAAAATAGTTGAACCAGTACTGGATTTCTGTATTGAAAGACGGTGATGTGATTATTGACATTTCATATAGCAACCTGAAGGCAATTGTTGTATTCATAACCTTAAAGCGACTTGATATATAACTATCTGTGAATCACTGAAGCGAAACTTGGGAAATGTGGCAGCAGATATCAATGATCTTTTCAGAAACGGACAGATTCAGAGTATGAAAATACGAATCAGAATTAATGTTAGCCAAGGATACAGCAAACACCAAGGGCAATGGTCGCCAACTTGCATGATGTGCAGCAACTACAAGAGCACCTCAGCATGATCAAGGAGCTAGCACGGCGATATCGAGCCCAGAACCATCAACATATAATGAATCAATGCATGCATCTACTACTACGTGTAGTAGTAAAAGTGACGACGCTATAGAGATGTTGAGGTCAAGGGAAAGGGAGTTATATCGGGAAAAAAGACAACATTTATTGTGAAGTGATTGTGAAGTCGGTGAAAGTGAGCATGAGCTGCCACAAGCGGTCAATAGCATTTTGTACTTTGGTAAATCATTGGTCAAACATGTCATTCAGCGGAATATTGACCGCAACCATTTATCAAAACATCTAAGAAAAACAAAAGAATGAAAAAGCACGCAAGGGAACAACATTGGGAATCACTTTCAAAAGGAAGTCAACATGTGAGATCAAAACGAAAACAGAAGCTTCCTACCAGCACAAGTGACAACGACCCTCAAAGCAGTACCAGTAGGTCGTGTACAAGTTAAAAGATGGAGCTTAACTTCTGGAAGTTGGAAGAAGTGCCCTAGCCCAAACCCTGCATCTGGACCTCCAAGATGTTTAACAATCATATGATGCATGTAGCAGTGTTTGTGTGAAATTAATGAAACATAGTTGGAAAAGGTATTAAATTGTACTAAGCCAATCGGATAGATTTCTGGAGACGATATCAAGATCAAACAAACCTAATAACCAAGTTTTAAAGCCTTTATAATGTTCAGGAGAATCCAGACCTTAAGTACCGTGAATACTTTCATAATTGATAAAATGGGCAATAAGCTTATCCTTACATTGGTGCAGTCACTGTGGATAGGGATTAGAATATACCCACTGTGTCCTACTGGAAAAATTCCACTAAAAGGGGCAACCTTTCGGCCTTGGGTTGCGTCCCGTTTGTACTGGGGGAAAGGATCCTGATGGTTGAGGGGCGGTTATGCGGTTTGCGTTTTATTCTCAAGCAATCTTGCATGGCCTTCCCCCAATACATCTCGGTAAGACGGGTGGTCATTGTGATAATCAATGTCCTTAGTGTCATGTTTTTCCTTTTTATTTCACTCAACCATATACCCATCTATTTCTGTAGCTTTTATTTTACAGCTGTATCCCAGAAGGCGACGGATTAAGGGCCAATAGAGAGAGTTCTATTTTTTTCAAGTATAATTCCAGTGTATCCCTGGCACTCGTGTACCGGAGATCCGTACCATTAAACCTGTTCTCTTGTTGGGCTTCGAGGTGGGTGAGGAGCATGGGTAATGAAAATACATACACCTAACTATGGGGACAAAAAACCAAAATAAACGACCTCGTCCTTCATCATCAGACTCAGAAGATGACCATGATTTCAACCAATTTATCGTAATACGATCGTTGGAAAAGGATAAACCAATGTCACCCGTTTCACCTTTTGTTATAGAAAAAACAATCATATCAACATGCGGTACTCCAAATAGTGTTTAAGAACACCGCGGTCTGGCATCACTTTCCCCGAAGCAAGAAAGATTTTCGAAGTATCTGTGTCGGATCCATCCTATTCCAGTCGTGCAAAGGTTGGTATTACGACCGTGGAGACCCGTGATTCTGCTACACAGACATGTGATGCAGGTACACAGACTGACATGGCGTGCGACAATCTTTCTGGCCTTCGACCTGCTGCATCAAAGAATTCTTCATCGCGACCACCACAATCACCATCAAAACAGAATCAGAACCCTCAATCACCATCAAACCTGCTCCCAGCACTCAAAGTGAAAAACCAACCAAAGCCGAAAATTCAAATTTCCTCAGATTGCAGGCAAAAAGGGTCTGACGACACCATTCACACCTTCAACAAATTCGGCATTCTGGAGGCTATGGAGTACCAGGTAGCTACTTTCAGATCCTCCAAGATCTCTATTAAAGCTGTCAAACCACCGTAGGTTAAATAAATAGTCTAGCTAATCATCAATGGTCCCCACTTATCTCTATTTTAATTAGTTATATTCCAATTGAATTGTAGAGCTCTTCGTTCAAATATTGATGAAATTCCAAGAAACGCTCACCAGAGCCGAAACAAATATCAATTTCAGAAACTATTCATTGTTTAATTGCTTCGGTCCTGTTGGCAACAAAGCAACCGGTAGCGTTGCTATCCTGGTCGACAACCAAGTCCTTCACAGAAGCATACCATTAAATACAGACCTCCAGGCAACTGTTGTTAGTGTTACGTTCCAAAGAAAGCAAACAGTATGCTCAAACTATCTCGCTCCAAACTCTGACTTTATGAACAAATCAAATGTCATGATTCTCGCACCTTGATTTAACTTTATGTCAACCATCTTTGTAACTCGATTTCGAATGGACGGTGCATGACGATCTCTGTGGAAGCGACCATTTTCCAGTATTTCTAAGGAATTGTGGATCCACTGAGAGTGATCATGTTCCACATTGGAAATTATATAAAACCGATTGGAGTAAATTTCCACATATAAAACATCTTTAATCTGAATTGGCACCATAAAAATAATTTCTCAACACAGATTAGTGGAAGTTGGTTGGATGACATGAAATCAGTGTAAGCATCATCTGCATCATTCTGCAGGTCATCTGGAGTGCTCATACCAGAAGGTTCATACAATTCAGACCGCAGTTACCTTTGCTTGGGGTACCACTTGTAGCACTTTCCACATAATATACTTTCTTCTGTTATGCTAATGATCTCGGCAGTCAGCAGCTGATGCAGCCAGTTATGCTGGGGTGCATATACATGTCTTACTTGAGCTCGGGCTTATTGAGATATATCTTTGAACCTGGTTTTGCAATCACGACCTATGCACACGTCTGGCAGGATTATTAGTAAACTTGATTTTAGTTTAGCAGTAATTTGAATTTAATACATGTCTTTGCAATTATCTATAGATACTATGGTATGAATACTTTATAGTAATACATTTATATGTTTCAGGAAATTAACATACTTGCACATTCAGGTGTCAGACAAGGTTATCATTTCTGGCCTCACTAATTAATTAGAATATTTAACTAATTCGTATCCAGTATTGTTATGTTTAATGATAAACGAAGAAAAGTGGAACGACGATAACATGTTATCAGTAATACTGATTATTAAATCATTAGGTTTTTTATAATACAAACTAAACAGTCAGTTGTTCTTTAGAGGATATATTTCTAGTGCAGAAAACATCATGTTAAGTTATACATACTGATTTTGATTTTAAAACAAATACAAAATACTTAATGTGCTTTGGTACTTCACAAAACAGGAAAATATAGCAGTATTTGGCACAAAAAACAACGAAAATCAAATCTTCATGATTATGGCAAATTATGCATTAATCATGTTTACATTGCTTAAACATATTTCACAGGGCATATATACGTAAAAAGTTTTCAATATGCTTACATTTTTGCCAATATAACATATGTTGTATCGAAATAACGGACGTTATGTGCTTCAGGCTTTTATTCAAATATTTTCATTTACAATTTTCATGTAACAAATATTTGTGATTATGTTAGGATACCTTTGTCACTCAACCTGGTGTTATACAAGGAGGTCCAGTATGATTATTAGTAGTTATAATGACTAATCATTTATGCGGTTGTTGGTTATTTTCATGTATCTACATGTGTACATGCGGTAGCATAAAATATTTGAATATATTCCTGGAAACTGATCCTGGATATTGTAGCAAACTGAGATGCATGCAGGCCGAAATTGTTTTGATGATTAACCTACATCCACAGGAGTTAGATATGTTAATATGATGAAGTAACTTTTCAATGTTTTCGCTGTGCCTACTGCAAGTATATTAAAAGAGGCAACCTGCCTGTCGTGGGTTGCGTCCTGTTAAAACTGGAAGAAAGGATCCTGTCGTAGAGGTGCGGTTATGTGGTTTGCGCTTTATTCTCAAGCAATCTCGCATGATCTTCCATCATACATGAATTTGGCCTTTATCTCGGTAAGACGGGTGATCCATTGGCTGATCATCCGAAGTGTTCAGTTTTTTTCCCCTTTTTATTTCACCCAACCGCCTATTTTTGCATTCAGGTGCAATTAAAATGGTTCCCAATTAAGGCAAACCAATCTCTGGAGATGCTGTAAGAAATCAAGGAAAATGAATTACAATTTTCATTGACGTTTAATTACAATTAAATTGATTTTTAAGAGCACTTTAATGTATAATAAATTAGTAACAATAGCCATGTTTTTCGAGCCAAGCAATATTTTAACAAGCTTGACTGTACTAATAAAAACCTGTTTAAAAAGCAATCTGAATTAAAAGCAGTTTAAGTATTGTTAACACGACTTAAAATAAAATATCGCTATCAAACTGGTAATGTTTAGAGTTTTCCAGCGTGTTTAGCGACTAATAAATGAATTCATGTACCGTTTTGTATAAAATCAAAGTTTTCTGAAGTGTAAATTTTTAATGAAATAATGATCCCTTCACAACAATAAATGGGAATTGCCAATACTTACATTGTACATTAACGGAATCTGGAAACAGCCTTCACAGTTCTATAGTTTTTCACTTGTTACTTAAGTAGCACCCAACAACACTAAGTATTATAAAATTCCTTCAGATCTTCGTGCACAAATGTATTGTTATTATTACTATATTCTTAACGGTCCTTCAACACAGGAAAGGTCATCAGGGCCACCAAACGGTAAAACACAACGATCCAAAAGGAAATAACATTAAACAAACCAAAAGGTAAAAGGCAAATGTTAAAAATCTTAAATGGGTATGTTAACGCAAAAGATTAAAATGGTACGTCATAGTCTATTATGTAGACCAACATCTTGCAGGTAATGTAGAATTTTACAGACCTCAACAGTTTCAAAAAGGAATTTTGACATGAAATATTACGATAAAAACATTATCGAGTAGACAGAAGGCCACTGCAGTCCAATGTCCAATAAAGAATGTTTAACGGCGAATGGCTCATCACATCCTATGTACCAAGGATTATCTTCGCCTTTCAACATATATGAATGTGTAAGGTATGTATGACCCATCCGAAGACGGGCAAGGACAACATCGTCTCGTCTTTGTAGCCTGGAGACCATTCACCGATAACAGGTTTAACGGAGTGCAATTTGTTATTGGTATAGATATTCTCGCCACTGAGCTTTTAAAATTTGTTTAATAAATGGTTTAAAAGCGGTAAAATGAAGTTTAAAAACAACAGGTGGTAGCGATAAAACTTCCTTTGCGGCACGATCTGCCTTTTCATTGCCGGGTATTCCCATGTGCCCAGGAACCAAGTTAAAAGCAAGTTGATGATGTAGTATTAAGGTATCACGAATGCAAATAATTTCGATACTCTATTGCCAAGAGTTTGTAGAAAAGTACTAGAGTCTGAATGAATAACAGCTGTCATTACTTTGCTCCTTTGAATATATTCAAAGGCGAAGTAAATAGCTCGCGCTCCTGTCGAAAATATTGAGGCGTTGTTCGGTAGCCGGCATCCGTAGGTTTCATCCTGTGTAACCATGGCCGCAGCAACCTTATCGTTATCTTTTGAACCATCAGTATAAAATGTATAAATGTTTCATATTTTAACTGCAATTTCGAGAAGGATGAACGAAAGGTGTAACTGTCTGTCTGATTTAACCACTTCATGAAGGGAAAAGTCAATTTCAGGTGAATTCATGAACCAGGGTGGAATTTCTATCGTTTCAAATAACTGGATTTGGTTAACATCAAAAGAGCGAAAATTCGAATACCAAATGATGAAATTGTTTTTAGTTTGGCTTGAAACAAGGTTTTTAAATTTTTTTCGGGAAAAGCAGGAATTGAAGAATTTGACCTTAGCTGAATGGTGTATTGCAAAACCAATTTATTTCGACGGCTATATAGTGATGGTTCGTTAGCCTCTACATAGAGGCTTGCTGTAGGTGTGGTCTTAAAAGCTCCGAGAGCGAGCCTGAGACCTTGGTGATGAACAGTGTCTAATGATTTTAAATTTGAAGGTCTAGCAGATCCAGACACGATGGAACTGTAGTCCACTTTTGATCTACTAAGGGCTCTATATAGTCTTAGCAAAACTTTTCTATCAGCTCTCCAATCAGTGTGGGACACAACCTTTAGAATATTCAGTGCCTTAAGGCATTTGTCTTTAACATATTTAATGTGTGGAAGGAACGACAATTTCCTGTCGAATATTACACCTAAGAATTTCGTTTGCTCAACAACCGGAATGGGTGAACCAAAGAGAGACAGATTTGGATCGTCGTGTTGTTTCCGAATTCGACAAAAATGCATACAAACTGTTTTTGATTGTGCAAATTTAAAACCATTTTCATCTGCCCAAATTCGATTCAAACATTGTTTTAGTTGTCTTTCGATGGTATTCATATGCTTAGATCGATAGCATATGATGAAGTCATCGACATAAAGAGCGCCTCCCATGGAAAGGAATAATGTTTTGACAATACTGTTAATTTTAAGTCCAAAAAGTGTAACCGAACGAATGCTACCATGTGGTAACCCATTTCCTGCTGATGAACTTCGGAAACGGTCGTTCCATTCTTGACTTGAAATACTCTGATATAAAATTTGAAATAAAAATTGGTAGATTAACTGTAATACCTATATCGTGCAGATCTTTTGCTATGTCGTATTTCCACATCGTGTCGTAAGCCTTTTCCAAATCGAAGAAAACAGCAACCAAGTGCTCCTTCTTTAGAAAAAACCTCACGCACAAAGGTTTCAAGTCAAACAAAGTGATCGTTGGTACCTCGCTTAGATCTAAAACCGCTTTGTAGGGGTGATTTATGCGATTTGATTCCAGAATCAAATTAATCTTGAATTTGTCATTCGCTCTAGAGTTTTACAAACGCAACGCGTAAGTGATATTGAGCGGTAACTGGAGGGGTCTGTTGTATCATTACCCTTTTTTGGGATAGGAATCACAGTTGCTATTTTCCATGACATTGGGACATTTCCCGATCTAAAAACATAGTTAAAAATATCTAGAAGTTTTTCTAATGATGACTCTGGTAGATGTTTTAGGAACTGATAGTGAATATCATCGGGTCATGTTACAGAGTCATTTGATTTTTTCAGCCAGTCTCGAAGTTCTAACATTGAGAAAGGTTGATTGTAAGTTTCATTGTTTTCGGAAGAGAATTTCAATTTATTTTTTTCACGCGTGGTCTTAATTTTGTTTCATTTTTCGGAATGATTATTTTTGGAAAAAAACATTTCCTCATACATTTGCAATATCAAATTTCTATGTGGCTAACTTTCCATTAGTTTTATGATGTCCCATTGTTTTGAATTATGTTTTACCACTGATTCGTTTAATCATATCCCATAACTTTTTAGTGGCTGTATTGGAATTTAAATTGGCCCGAATAATTTTGTAGTTGTTTAAGCTATTGTTTGTAGGGTTTTTGAGTTGCCTTAAAGCGGGTTTCCTATCTCGAATAGCTTTATCATAATCTTCATAAACCCAAGGTGTTTCATTACGTTTTCTTTTGGACTTGGGTATACATTCTTTGGCTATTTCAAGAAGTTCACTAGTAAAGGATACTATCGGGTCTTCTAAATTCTGGAAATCAATGGTTTTGAGAATTTTGGTACTGAGATGTTCAAATTTACTCCAATCTGCGTTATATAATTTCCAATGGGGTACATGATCACTCTCTGTGGATCCACAATTCCTTAGAAATATCGAAATGTGGTCGCGTCCACAGAGATCGTCATGTACCTTCCATTCGAAATCGATGGGTGACATAAAGTTAAATCAAGGTGCGAGAATGTCCTGGAAGAGGGATGCCAATATGTTGGAGATTTATTATTGTGAAGACAAATGTTATTTTCCAATATATTTTTTTTCAATTTTTGTTCCTCTGTCATTAGTGTTGGGTAAACCCCAAAGGTTGTTATGACCATTAAAGTCACCCAAAAGTATGGAAGGGTAAGGCAGTTGCGATAGGAGTTCGTCTAGTTGGTTGCTTGTACAGTCAGAGTTTGGAGGGAGATAGATGGAGCATACTTTTAGCATTCAATGGAGCGCAACACTAACAACAGTTGCCTGGAAGTCTGTATTTAATGGTATGTTTCTGTGAAGGACTTGGTTTTCGACCAGGATAGCAACTCAACCGATTGCATTGTTCCCAACATGACCGGAGCAATTAAACAATGAATAGTTTCTGAAATTGTTTTTTGTCTCAGCTCTGGTGAGCGATTTTTTAGAGTCAGATTACACTAGGATTATATTCTTGAGACAGTCGAAGACTATCATCAATATTGGAACGAAGACCTCTACAATTCCATTGGATTATTGTATCCATTATAACTAATGAAAATAGAGACAAATGGACGACAATTGATAATTAGCTGGACTATTGTCTTAACCTAAGGTGGTTTGACAGAATCAATAGAGATCTCGGAGGATCTGGTAGTAGCTACCTGGTACCCCATATCCTCCAGAGAGCCGAATTTGTTGAAAGTGTGAAATGGGTCGTCATACCTTTTTTTCCTTCTATCATAAGATATTTGATTTTTCTGCTTAGGCTGAATTTTAACTTTTTGTGTACTTGGAGCAGATGTTCATGGAAATTGGGTTTTGTGATTGTGTTTTGATGGTGATGGTGGTGGTCGCGATTACTGTGTTGAAGAAGCCTGATACCCATATCTGTTTATGGTTATCATATTTTGAAATTCCAAATCGGGGGCCGATGCTAATGTTAAATTCCCACATAAGTTGACCCCAACTTTCAATGAAAAGTTTAGTTTATTGTAGTTTGCATATGTAATATATTTATTTTGCTTTAAGCGGTACTTAACTGATTAATTTAACAACGTTTGTATTTCAAATTTCACTTTAGGGAAGGGTTCATTTATAATAATTTCTGTCAGAAAGCTACATGTTTGAGAATGGAATATTTTGAGCATGAGATTGGAATTGATATGTACATTGCGTTTACAATTAAGTTCAAGTTATCTTACTTTATACGAATATTTCTATAACAAACACGGCAACAAAATTGGTAAAGCACATGGTGACGGTTAAGTCCCTTTAACAACTTGTCCTTGTAACCTTGATTTCAACAAACTTGACGGTCCTTCATCTTAGCTTGATAGGAGATCATAAATCAGGAAACCGACCCTTATAAATGAGAACACGTTTTGAAGATTAGAGTACCCTGGACCGCTTTGGCCTTGGAAGTTAGTCAAAGGCAATCATTTGAACAAACTTGATCGACCTTCAACGTATCACTCCTTCATCTTAGCATGTCACTAACCTAATATGGTCGCCAGTTATTGAAAGGACATTTTAACACATTGAACCCCTATGACATTTTAAGTGACAAAGGTCAAACATTTTAACAACTTTTTAAATTATTTATCCAACAGTTTGCTGTCCCGATTATTGACAGGATTTCAACTGAAATGAAAAGTCAATCACGGACAGAAGAACGGTCGGCGCATTAATGTATAGTCATACATACATAGTGAAAAGTTATATAAGCTAATAAATTTATGTAAAGTCATTCTTGGACTAGAGAAAACATGTCATACATGAATAATTGTCCAGATGTAAATTTCCCTTTTCGACATCGAAGTAATAACTGCCGATTTCATATTATTATAATGTATTTTTAAAACTATAATGAGCATCCATGTTTTATCTGTTTTTGAATATTGTTCTAAATTGCTGTGGTCGAAACACCAAAGGCGACATAACTAACATGCAAGAACTTGAATGTAACAATAAGTATCAAAGGAGTCCGTGACACGACCACAGGTAAGATTATGTTTTGTTATAATGATGTATTCCTCGGAATGAAAGTGTAAAGATATAGGTAAGTTCGGTGGCCAAAGTGACTTTCACTAATCTACACACATACATTTGAAACTAGCTATCTCGAAATAAAAAGGACCGTGAAATAATATTTCGAATCAAGCAAAGTGTCAAAATACAGTTGACGATATCAGTTTCCTGACGTTTATTACGGTTGAACAATATTGGGCTAATATATTCAACCGTGGTACAAACAACATAATTTCATGTTTTTAAACAGAAAAATATATATTTCTACTTTCTCCTTTCATTTCTTATTCATCAAAACAACAAAACATGTTATAACAATAACAGTCAACTTCACTTCGCTGCGTGTACACTCCCCTTACTGACAAAGCGCTTATAGATCGTAATAACGATAAAACTAGTTTTTTTGTTTGATGATGCAGTAAGATACATTTCATATTAACGTTACTCTGAATGAATAAATAATGAAAAAGGCATCGCTTGAAAGTGTTTTTCCTGTTACAGAAAACATAAGAAAAGTACAAGACTAAACAAATTACGCACAACCATCGACTGATTAAAGATTGCTGTCACTCTTTCTTTCGATGAAGCTTTCTAAACTCCCGTATGAAGGTTCCTTTACCTTTATAGCTGTGCTGTTATGGTTTTGGTAATGATTAGAAAAGCAAAATGGCTGACAGGCTTCTACCTTTGATTATGCCTTTTTATGGCTTATAATGTGTGCCCCAGTGATCCAAATATATGACTAATTTTGAAATCAATCAGAAAAAAGTGATTTATACTATTTTAAAGTGACATTAAAAACAAAATGTAATATTTTAAACAACGAAAAAAGGAAGCTTGGATAACGAATTAATAGTGTTTATTTATTATAGTTGTTAAGCTTTGTGATCCTGATACAAACTTGAGGAGAATGATCCCATGGTCAGCATACAAGTATTCCAATGTTGTGATTATGGTGATAATATTGTCTTAGATTCATCCTCAGTAGAGATAAAAACATAGTTGATATAATTAACCTCATCAACTATATGGTCCATAAGCATACATTCAATATATTAAGGTTTGTATTCCTTCCCCACTGCAGGTGATCGTTTTTACAGTTTGTTTGTTTCCTAACATGCGCATGTATAGTCAGTCTAAATTTAAAGTTGTATTACTTTATTATTTTGGGCGCATATATTGTGACATAATCATGTCATTTCTAGAGAAGAAAAGAAATAAGGAAGATGAAGAATTGGTTAATTTCCCCACCCAAGGATGCGTCTGATCGAATTTGGTGCTAATCAGAGCCCTCCCCCTCTCAATATCCACTCAGCCCCCGTTTACTGTAAAGCATATCTAACATTGAAACGAAATTCATCTTCACCTTAGGATGCTGCAAACCACATTTTGACAAAAGTGTATCACTTAAAGAGAACAAAGGGGGGAAATACCATGGGTCAGGCCCTATAATTGTACAATTCTGGTTCTAACATTCCTCAAAGATACTTCGGGTTAAAATAAATTATTCCTACAAATGAGTTGATTATTTTCTCTTATAGGGCCTGGTGGGGTCCGGTAGTTCTCGGTGGTCTATTTTTGTGAAATTGGTTTTCTTTCTCCCATGTATCTTCAGCTCAGTCGAAATTCAGTCAGCTATTTATGACTGCTATCAACTTCAAGAAAGCGGTCTATTGGACGAGGTGAACTAGAAGATAGTTAAATGAAATGTTAGTATCAATGATGAATAGGGAAGAAAGAATGCCACATTATTTTACATTAATTTTGAGGGAAGAAACATGTATGCAATAGAGATGGAAACGTCACTCCAGGGAAAATCAAGTTCAAAAAGAGACAACGTTATCACCATGGATAGCACCTCTTCTGAAACATCGCAACATAACAAGGGAAGGATTGCATTATCTCCCCCTGACGGTGGCTGGGGTTGGATAGTCGTCGTAGGTAGTTTGATAACCCGTATATTATTATGTAAGTACTTAATGTTCGTTCGGTTAACATTCAGTTCCAAACACTTAATGTCAAGAAAACATTTCAGAACGTAGCAGGTAACTGCATTCCAATATCAACTTATGTGACACAGATCATAAAACAAAGATTATTCGAATTCGAATTATCAGGTCAGGCAGACTTTTCCTTTATTAATATGATAGTTTATCATACTGAAATTAAAGTAAGAAGGGTCGTTATTTGATCGTCTTTCGGTTAAAAAATGTAAAATATTGTATTCATTAATCTTACATCTGATCTCGTTTAAACTGATACATAATGATAGTGAGGTCCAACGTTTACTTTGTTCATAATGTTTGAGAAGACGGAAAGTGCAAAGACATTCCTTGTCGAACCGGTATTAAATATATTATAGATTTTTTTAGCTGGTTTACAATCATCCTCTGGGGTTTTCTACCTGAAGTTTGAAGAAAAGTATCATCAATCACCTGCTCTCACCCTTTGGATGTGTACTCTTCCAGGTGTACTGCGGACTTTATTAGGTACATTACAGGTTTATGATATTCGTATTTCGAATTAAATTCATTATATTTCAACAAAACCGTTTTCGTTGGAAAGATAGTGCTATTCAGCCGTTAGAGCACACTATCTGTATTTTCCCCATATTAAGTCTTTATTTCACGGTAAAATCAAACTAAATTAACATGCTTTCCTTGTCGTTCTATCACAAGAACTTTATATGTATATAGTTGGCATTGCTTTTATAATATTTCATAAAAACGTTAATACATCATGTTCTCTCACCTGTGACGCGAAAGGACGCATTCTATTACTACGATTATTATTCAGCATATAATTGCCACTGTGTTGATTTTGTAGGTCCGATGAGCGCTATTCTCATCAACAGATTTTCATGTCGCTCTGTTTCAATAGCTGGAGGTCTAGTTTTAGGATTGAGCCTCGCTTGGACTGCTTTCGCCAATGATTTTATGTTTTTCATCTTCAGTTTTTCATTACTCGGAGGTAAGCACAGTATTCAATTCTTTACTTTTTGCACTGATTTCAATCTGATTAAAATGAATATTTTGAACCCAACACAATCACTCTCTGCAATATGATATGATCCTTACTATAATGGTCGACAAAAATGACAGTAGAACGAAAAATTTAAAATGTATATTTGAAAATAACCTTTGTCTTTACAGTAATAAATTTCCAAACTTATTGGCATCCCTCATTCGAAATATTCTTGCACCTTGATTAAACTTCCATGTCGCCTATCGTTGTTACTCGATTTCGAATGGACGATACATGACGATCTCTGTTGAAGCAACAACTTTCTAATATATCTAAGGAATTGTTGATTCACAGAGAACGATCATGTATCACATTAGATATTATATAAATCTGGTTAGAGTCAAGTTGGACGTCTCAGTAAAAAAAAGTCTCAACACCACGATTTCCTGAATTTAGAAGACCCAACAGATTAATTTACTACTGAACTTCATGAGATAGCCGAAGAATGTTTAACAAAGTCAAAAAGAAAACACAATAAAAATCTTGGATTAATGAATATTGTGATAAAGCTTTTAGAAATAGGAAAACCACATGCGATAAAAAAAACTATTAAATCATTAGGGTAAAAACCCATCGTAGTATACGTTTACATTAACAAATGTTTTTGGGTTCCTTATATATCCAAATTAAATTCCGATACATCCACCAAAAAAGGTATTGGATATGATTATCTAATCAGCGGTAAAACATCATTCAAACAATCGGATATCTGAAAACAAATGAAACATTAGCCACATCGATGGTTCTTTTTGCAAATGCTTTAGGCTATGCTTTTCTGAAAAAAAAGTCGTCAAAAAATGATCATTCCAAACAATTTAAAAAAAATTAAGATCACTCGAGAAAAAAAAAACTAAGTTGAAATTGACCACCAAGCTATATCAATGAAAATATTATTAGAAACTAGTAATAAATCTGGGCCAGGAATTTGGAAATTAAATAACAGTATTTTGGAAGACAAAGATTATATCAAACACATGCAACAATGTATAGAACAAACATTGGAAGAAACTAAAAAAGACATTTAAATAAAAGACAGACTTGGGACTATTGCAAAGCAATCATACAAAATAAAACAATAGAATTTTGTAGAAAAAAGTCTCATGAAAGAAAGTCTACTATTAACAGATTAGAAAATAAACTGGGTTTTTTGAATGGCAAAAGTAATATATCTTTGAAAGAAACAAATGAGATAGTTGCTTTTGAAACAGAGCATTTATACGACCAGAAAGCAATAGGGGCACAGATAAGGGCAAGAGAAAAGTGGTTAGAACAAGGTGAACACGTTTTCTATGAAAAATTGTATCAGTCTGCTAACCCAAATATAAATGACATTGATGAGTATATGAATAATACTGAAATAGAAGCTAAGCTAACAGAAATTGAGAGTATAAAATGTGATGGGTATATTACTTTGGAAGAAAGTACAAATGCTGTACATTAGATGAAATTAAATAAAAGCCCAGGAATGGACGGATTAAATGTAGAATTTTATCAGACGTTTTGGGATAAGATTGGACATATATTTACCGAATCTTTAAATGAAGCGTATGAACAGAAAGAATTGAGTGAAACGTTGTTGGGCACGTATGAAGGGCACAACATGTTGTCGAATGATAGCATCTCTGTATTGAATCCCGGTCAAATTACCTTGGACTAACACAAGAGGAGTTCTGCGATGGGAAGTGATCCCTCCCCAGACCATAACACTGCCACCACCAAAAGAACGTCGTTCTACGACACAGGCATCTTGGAATCGTTCTCCAACACGGCGATACACTCTGTTACGGCCGTCACTGCTGTCTTAGTGAAATCTCGACTCGTCCGTGAATAAAATACCCGTCCATTCACGTTGGGTGTATCGGATATGCCTACGGCACCACGCTAATCTTGCTTGGCGATGACGTTGCTGCAATACAGGACGTATGGCGGGGCGTCGCGGCCGGATTCCGTGTTCTCTCAGTCGGTTACGGACGGTTCTTGGGTGGATATTTCTTAGTCCAGGAATGTTCCTAGACGTTAAACTGGCCGTTTGGAAACGATTCCTTAGGTGCGTTAACCGTATGTAATTGTCCTGTTGATGTGACGTCACACGCGGACGTCCTGAACGCGGTCTATCCCGAGTGATTCCATATTGCCGATAACGTCTTGCTAAAGACTGTATGGTATTCCTATGGACATTGAAACGCTGTGCGATGTCATTTTGGGTCATTCCTGCCTCAAGCATGCCGATTATCCGCAAACGCTCATTTTCCGTCAACCGTGGCATTATCAGAAATCGCTTTTTCTTGAAACTAGGATGTTTTTTGGTTCATATGGTACCCACAGAGGGATATTGACACAAAAATAACGATAGGTATTCACTGACAGGTGTACTGCCTTCCAATTAGATGTTGGTCAAATTACCAGGGTAGGTCGCAAAATGCACGTGCGGTAGGTGACCTAATGACGTGATAGCGTGTGGTATGACACAATAAATATGCCCATGAAATTTTATTGAGAAATGTTCGGTAGTTTCCGAGATAATTAAATTTTAGTGATGCACAGTTTCTTTTTTCCGTTAGTATGTCATGCTATCTTGTCAAAGTGAAACAAATATAGAAATATATATAGTTTAAGTTTTTTGTTGAGTCGATTGAAAAACAAAACAAGGCTGCAGTGAATGTGCTGATAAGGAAAGCAAGTATGAGCGAGTCTATGAATGAGCAAGAGTGTTCATTTGCTTAATTAAAAAATAGATACCTTGAATGTTGATAAATGTAAACACAATACATAGATTATGACAGGTACAACCTTTTCGCAGACGCGTAATTGATTTAAAAACAAAATAAGACTGCTATAAATATACTGATAAGGAATGGATGTATGAGCGAGTCTATGCGTACTTCTAAAAAATCGTTGAATGGAAATTGGTATGAAAAAGTGTGAGTGTACAAGTCTGGAGGGAAAACACATAAAACACATTGTAAACATTGCTGAAATCAGTATCTTGTTCTCCGAGTGCAAAAAAAAAAAAAAAAAAAAAAAAAAAGTTGAAATTCCCTTCCGAAAACAATAATACTCATCATCAACCTTTCTCAATATTTGAACTTCTGGAATCGTTGAAAACACATCTCTGCAACAGGACATGTAGATATTCACATTAGTTCATAAAACATCAACCAGGGTCATCATTAGTAAAAAACTACTTGAAATTTTAGATATTTTTCGATCGGATATTGTCTCAAAGTCACGAGAAAAGACAACTGTCATTCCTATCCCCAAGCAGGGTAACGCTACTACTTATACCTCCAGTGACCACCTTATATCACTCACTAGTTGCATTTGTAAAACTCAAGGGCGGATGGTTAATTCAATATTAATTTGGAATTTGGAATCTAATAACAAAATATCACCCCAAACAAAGCGGTTTTAGATCTAAACGAAGTACCACGGGTCATTTGGTTAGACTTTTGTAAATGAGGTTTTTTCTAAAGAAGGATCACTTGGTTGCTGTTTTCTTCGATTTGGAAATGGCTTACGAAATAGAACGGAATAGAACGACCCTTTCCGATGTTCATCAGCAGGAAATGGGTGTACCTCATGGCAGCATTCTGTCGGCTACACTTTTTGGAATTAAAATTATGAATGCGATCGAAACACAGCTTTTAAATTGGGGCAGTTTAAAATCAAAAACAGTTTTTATACGTGTTTGTCAGATGCGGAAACAATCTTTGACTGTGATATTTGACATGGAATTGTCGTTCCAACTTCCTCAAGGCACTGAATATTCTAAAGGTTTTGTCTCACACTGCTTGATGAGGCGATAGGAAAGTTTTGCTAAGACTTTATAGAGCTCTAGTTAGATCAAGATTAGACTACAGTTCCGTTATGTATGGCTCTGCTAGACCTTCATATCTCAAATTATTAGACATTGTTCATTACCTGCAACCATCAAAGCTGTCACCCTATACTGATAATTCTTATGGAGTTATTTCCCACTGTTATTTCCGGTGGGGAATCAGCAACGTTATGCCCAAAAATGCATTTTTTTCTATGAAAATTACATAAAGGTCTTAATTACATTTTTCTCCCCAGGAAGAAATGTGAGACTCATTGTGGTAATTAAAGGACCTTAAGATGCCCCCATTCATGAAGAGCATTTGCCATACCATATATTGGTGTTGAGAAGATTTTTGAAATTTGAGTCAATTAAACCCCGTTTGACACCGCCCATCAGCCCCTGGAGGTCAATCAGGATCAAAATGGGCACACAATCAAGCAGTCCCCGTTCACTTTTCATTTTATTTGGAAATATTTTCAATGGAAATTAAGCAAATAATGCTCAAATATCTAGTTTTCCTATAAAAAGATATCATAATGTTTTCCCCTTCCAAACGGGAAAAGTGAAAACCTCGGGCCAATTGTGCAGTATGTACATATCTGATATCTACACACACACACACACACACACACACACACACACACACACACACACACACACATATATATATATATATATATGTGTGTGTATATATCATATATATCGCATGATGCACTGTGGAGACTGAGTCTGCAATGCAAGAAAGGTTCACTTGGTTGTCCTGGAAAGTGTATTCAGGTCTAAACAGGTTGTTCTTTAGCTTTATGTTTTTCCGTTTCCGTTTGATTGGTGTGTATTTGTTGTAAGATTATATCCTCATTGCTTTCCCTATCCAAGTCAATGAAATTCTATTGATGTCACGGCATCATCCCGATTATACATTATATGTTATACAATGATATTGTTGGTATTTATTTTAAGGAATTCAGCGAGTGCAACAGACGACGAAGAGCGATGCGTTACACAATAACTATTTATATGCCGACACTAATAAAAATGTTTTTTTTTTTTTTTTTTAATTTTGTAGGAATTGGTATGTGCCTCACCCATTCTTCTAGCGTTATCATCGTGAATCAGTACTTTGACAAAAGACGTGGATTGGCCAATGGTATAGCGGGTTGGGGATTCGGATCATTTATTTTTCCTGCTGCAATCAATTTTCTGTTCGAGTGTTACGGATTTCTCGGAGCCTTTCTAATACTATCAGGGGTAGTTCTAAATATCATTGTGTGTGGATTACTCTTCAGACCTCTTCTGATCGACACAAAGAGCAAAAGGTGCTTCATCATTGACCTCATTAGTTAGAAATTCCTTTAGCAATGCATAAATGATGATTTTCCCATAGAATAGGACACTGGCATCTAATGTGCCTGTGTTATTCATGATAAAAAAAACGAAAACACTAACATGTAACATACTCCTAATCCAAACTCACATACAATAAACTAGAGCAAAATAGGAACAAAACAGTTTTTATTTGCAGACTCCTAAAAACAGTGAAAGGAGTATAAACCATGTGTTCCGGAAGAGTAAACATCTTCTGATTCATCGTCGACACCCCAATGTAAATAATGATATGTTTTCAAATGACAGCATGGTATGCAACAACAGAACCATCAGGCAAACTAACGAGCAAATGAACAGGCTTTCTAGTACCAATAAGTTTTCCTGTATCATCGTCATGTTGTATATATTCGCTTCGTTTGTTTAATTATTTTAGCTATAGTAAATGAGATATTTTGTTTATATTTCTATTTGATTATTTTCAGAAAAAGTCCGCAAACATCAAATCCAGAACGTTCTTTCAAAAAAGACCAAGATTATGTAGAATGCTGCAACAAAACACACCGTTTAAAGAGATGCTGTAGTTATTCAAACATTAAAACGTTAATGATGGATTATAGATTCTTATCTTATAGTATTGTTGTTGCCCTTTTTTCTGTTTCAAGCCAATCGGTATTTGCATTAATTTTGTTGTTTGGAAGAGAGGGCGGCATGGATGAAAGAGATTCTATCTATGTTGTTTCTGCAACAATATTTTGTGTCGGAATAGGTCGGATGTGTTCAGGGGCGATTTTCGATATGCGATTTCTGGCACGATATAAAATCTTTGTGTATAACGTAATACTGTTCTCTGTTGGAATCACATTATGCACTCTTCCTGCTGCCGCTTCTACGTTCACTGTAATGTTTATACTGTGCGGAACATACGGATATTTGATGGGATCCGTCCTTGCGGCAAAATCTATCATTCTTGTCGATATCACTGGCGTGGAGAATATAGTCAATGCTTTTGGGATACTGCTGCTTTTCCAAGGATTTGGGTCATGTGTTGGTCCCATAATTACAGGTATCTTAAACACATGTTGTCATTATATTCTATCATTTGTTTATTCAATGAAATAGATTCGATAGCACGGTAATAATAAAAGAGAAGAATATACACTATGAAATATATGCTATATCTTATGCAACCTTTATATCAAACACACTGCCTATGTTAATGATCTCTTTCAACGTATTTGTTGTATGTTACAATGTATGTAACTGGCTAAATGCAGGCATTTATAGGTGTTTTCCATATTAAACTACAGGTTACATCACAGATATCACTAATACTACCAGTGGTGGGTTTTATTTTGGCGGACTTTGTACAACCGGTGGAGCAATCCTCTTTTCGACGGCAAATGTGATGCATTGGAAAAAAAATAATCGTCGAGCTACATTTGTGAGTGATATTTCAATTATAACAGGAAGCGATACGATCCCAAAAACAGATGACCCATCATGTAGATTAGAAGGCTTTAGGCCTATCGACAGATTCTTGGAAAAGAATTATCTTATTTGAACTTCGCTGATTCAAGCAGTTTGCTCTGTTCTCATGATCCTTGTTCTCAAGACCACAGCGACGTTTGGATGTACCGACCAGGCAAAAACATTCCCACCTGTTTGCAAAACGACTTGTACTTGTAACACGATTGACGTTTAATACTGCACTTTATTAAGAGATACTCATCCAATTTCATACATTGTATCCCCGTGGTCTCTAGTTCTGTTTCTATCTTTTCTAAGTATATGTTTTCACATAGGTCAGCATTTTTTTTATAATTTCCATACAAATTCTCCAGATTGAACAAAAGAAACAAGTAAAAAGCATCTTTCATACATTTTTTTACACAAGAAGAACCAAACAATGAATTCAACTGATACTACCATTTCGTTAGGAGGCGAAAACAACAATCTAGCCCAATATTCAATACATTTCGTAATTTTCATATCTTCGATACTATTAAAGTATCATTATGAACATGTGTATGTATTAACAATTGTGTATTATGGCAAACCTCATGCACCACCGACAAAAAAATCCACTAGTAGTGTATACCTCCTGCTATCACTAAAAGTATACAAAATATGTGCAATTAGTTAATACTACGGATTTATGATCTGATATAATAGAGCAAAACGGAGAACTTAACTGCACCATACACCTGTTTCCTCCTATCATATCTTGTCATTGAAATCAATTGCCTGAATATAAATACTTACCCAGAGGAAAATAAGCACGACCGAAAGAAATGGGGATGTACACTAGCTATCATTAGTATCTCATTCATTTTGGATATCAAACACTTGGTTATTGTGACCTTGAAAGTTAGTCAGAGTCATTCAAGTGAAAATACCTGGTGGTCTTTTAATCTAGCAAACTACATAACAGTAATCAGGACCTCCTTTATATTTAAATGTCAGTTGATAACTAAAAAAAGAGAACGTTTTTGAATCGCTCTATGTTTTACAAGTTGATGACTCTAATGGCCTTTTATGTGGTGATTGGCCGTTAATATAGTAATAATAATAATAATAATAATACTATCCTCCAAAGATACTTCTGACCAAATTTGGTAGAAATCTGCTATGTGATTTATAAATTGTAGTATAAGAGATAAGCGCAATGGTCTTTCGGTCTCATTCGCATTTCGGTTGTTCGAATGTACTCCTGTAAGTTGTCATGTATATTGCACCCTCGCAACATATCGGTATTTAATATGATACATGTTTTATTATTAAACGTGGAATGATGAATAAAAAGACAAGAAAACATATTGAATTGTTTATCATTTGATGCCAAAAATTTAACAAGCTGTACATCTGTTGTATATTAAACTTGAATCTTGAAATGAATGATGATGAGATTCTGTGATTTAATTCATTCCTTCTTGAATCATTTATGAAAACATTCCAAACCAGATGTTTATTAGAAAGTATAATGTAAACTGAATGGAAATTACTTCATAACAATTATATCACTTTTCAGAACATATTGTAGTTTAGAATTAGGCCATGAATCAGTTTGTAAATGACATATTAATGATATATCTACATGATTCGTTGTCTAAAATTGGTGAATATGAAATATCCACCTGCTGGTTCATTGTCTTAGAAATGTGGATCCATTACCCTGTCGTTGAAGTACTAAGTAAGTTTTGTACAACAAGATACAAAACCAACATCAAGAGGACAACAAAATATCCCATAATCTTCAGCAGCAGCTGTCAAGTATGAACACGTATATATCATTTCATAAGTCGATCTAACAAGTAATCATTTCCTCGAATTTCACCAAGGATACATTCGTTCAAAACATTTAATTATGTACGCTAATAGTATCTATTTCACAAATCCCATTGAATATGGCGATGATAAAATATTTTAATTTTCGAAAGATGAACCAGGTCATTTTATTGAAAATGGTACTTAAGAAAAAGGCTTCAAAAGACGTCAAAAAAGGAAATTTTAATAATTGATATATTTGCTTAAGGGTGTATTTAAACAGAAATCAATGGTAAATAATACCTGTAATGGATATATTTTAGTTTAAAAAATATCTCATTTACAAAATGCAACAGAAGAAAATTCAAAGATAAACATTTCTCTTAATATATAGATGAATATATAATGACAATCAACATCTGCTTACCGTGATGGAAACAACACAAAGGTATGTTTGACCAGTTAACACAGGAACGGAGTTCATTCTTGATATTTTATCTCCCTCGTTACGGCCAGTGTCCCAAGTGTTGACGTGTTCCTTGCGTTCTATTTTTGCATTTTACAATATTTCGTAACTTAATATATAATGTCATGATCCAGGGGTCTATTGTTAATGTATGACCTTGACTTTCTTTTATAGTGTACCATTATTCACTTGTCAAACATATTAACTTCTTGCTAAAGGAGCAATTCGGAAAAGGTTAACGACACATGGGAATTCATCATAATGAAAGATCTCCACGACATCGCATTGCTTGGAGAGCTGATAGTATTGCTAAGACTTTATAGAGCAAAAACAACAATGTCATGACTTGTTACGTTGTAACATTGAAATAACGTTTAATGGACGGTGCATTTCATAGATATAAGTCCGGGCTTAAATATTATTTTAAGATTACCGAATTGTAATGAATGTTCCAGTTAATACAAGCGTGTGTATGCGGGTTTGTGCGAGTGTGGTGGGAGATACCTATAACGCAATAGATGATTGACAAAACAATACATAAATATACCCCAGGATCAGTCTGATGACATACATGCAGTCTGGTATGTGTTAGATAATTCCCTGTTTCTAAGACTCAAATATATATCATTAATATCATTACAGTCGTAACGGCCATTCAACACAAAAGGTCATGTAATTTATAATATGAACTAATATTAATTGTAGTACAAACTTAATTACGAATTGTATAAATTAAGTTAATCATATTCAAGTTAACTTAAATATACATGTAGATCTACAAACATGTTATATATTCACATCCAGATTGTAAACCCCGGTATCTGCACGCATGTATTTAATCTGATTGTGTAAATTCGTACTATAAACACTATATATTACTTCATTGATGCTACAATACGTTTTCCCGGTTTATGTCGCACCCGGAATTTAAAGTGCATGGTTACGTTAATTTTTAGCCAGTAATAATCAATAAACAGGAATCGAAATCAGTAATTACCTCAAGTATCTAAATTTCACCTCCTTTTGTTTTCCTGGAAGTTTTATTCTACATGCTTAATGATCAGTTCTATTCAAATGTCTTGGTGTACAACACGCTTTTAATGATATTTTTGCGAGCAGTACCTAACAAGGCAACAAATGCATCACCATCCTTCAGGAGTAACCTGATTAATTGACATTATCAGTGCTGCATCGACAGAAAATGGCGTTTTGCTGTTCATCAGTCCAATATTTCTCCAGACGGAGTCCAGCTTTCTGTATAATATTTCTTAGTTGTTCAAGAGTATGCTTGTAGCTATATCCATCACCTTCGTGTAGATAAAGTCTCTCTCCCTTCTCCAGTACCAGGTCGATGCCTAGACCAGCTGGAAAGGAAGACAAAAGTATTTATTTTTTTCCGATTGGTTAAAAAATATCGCATACTTGTATGTTTGTCCACCCTTTCTTTGCAATAATGACATTTTTGTTAATAGACCGATACCATTATAAAAATAATGAACAAGAGCTGCAAGGAAATTAACGATCATCAGAAATCAAATCCGTTTGAAAAGAAAACAGACTTTAGCAAGAAAAAATAGAAATGGCAACACACTTTAAACTTATTTCCCCTATACCATAACTATATAGCCGTCGAAATTAATTGGCTTTGCAATACACCATTCAGCTAAGGCTAAATCCTTCAAATCCTGCTTTTTCACCTGTATTTGATCCAAAATATAAAGCCTTCTTTCAAGGCAAGCCAAACACTATCCCATCATTTAGCATTCGAATTTCCGCTCTTTTACAAAACACACATATTGATGTCATTTGGAACGATAGAAATTCCACCCTGGCTCATGAATTCACATGAAGACACAGACAGTTTCACCTTTCGTTGATCCTTCTCGAAATTGCAGTTCAAATATGAAGCATTCTAGGTTACCTGAAAGATGTTGGTCTATATAATAGGCTACTACGCACTATTTCATTCATGTGTTAACTTACCCATTTAAGATTTTTAACATTTGTCTTCTATTTTTCGGTTTGTTTAATGTGATTTCTTTTTGGATCGCTGTGTGGTTTACCGTTTGATAGCCCCAATGACCTTTTATGTGTTGACGGGCCGTTAAGAATGTAATGATTATACTATTTTTCCCTACAAGAGGTTCCGTCATATTCCTGAATGATACCGACGTCCCTATGTGACTATATTTTAAAAAGTAGTTTTGTAACAATGCTTTGTGTTACTTATTCCGTAGCAGTATCGGGGAAATGATTGTTTAACAACGAATATGTTTCAAACAAAAGTAGTTTGAAACCCATTAAGTGTGTTCAGAAGGAGTCCAATTTTTGAGGAAAAATAGGGTTTTAAAGCAGAATTTTTAGCCAAGTTTTCTATGAAATTAACAGAAAATTCGTTTGAAATCCACTCATGCATTCAGGAGGAATTGCGTTTTTAAGTTGAAAATCAAACTGTTTTCTATTTAAAGGATAGGAGATAGGAAAAGCGATAGGAACACTAGTTACTGTAATAGATTTGCGTGTGACGTTTCGGTGTATGCACAGTCGCCTTCATCAGCCACATAACATATTCTAGCCCTGACATACGACGTGAACGAGATACTGAAATATTATGTAAACTTGGGTCGATAATAGTGTCACGAGATGGTAAACAGATCATATACCACAAAATACACAAATGTACTGTGATCAATTAGATTTTTTAAAATCTTGATCAGAGTTGTGAGAGACTTAGCAGTCCCCCTCGTTCCTGTAATTGCTTCTAAATACGGTCATGAATCATTTTAATTACAAATCTATTAAGTCGGGGAACATGTTGCGCTGGTGATAAAAGCTGAAATGTATTAACACTGTTTAATATCGAGGTCGGGTTATTTGTTATGTACGGTATAGAGAATCAACGATGAGAACACAGCAACATGTATTTGTTATGGCAATCATGAACATAGACCTAATTTTTTATATAGTGTATCAATGCCTCCTGTGTGATCACGTTGACATATGGGTCGGGTTTTCCATCAAAAGTGTCTTGATATCATCTGTATTTACCTTCTACAACCAAATGTAATAACAAACTGATGTATACAGAATTGTACGTTATGATATAGATATTGATGATATATGAAAGGCTATTACTTACGAACTGGCCATTTGGCAGCTTGTTTCGACTGGAGGTATACGTTTACATAACTCGTGCTGTCAGGCTTGGTGTCCAATGTAAAATCAACTACAAGATCCAGCATATCCATGTCGATCTCACTACCTTCCTCTTTATTCAGGCGTACAATGGCATTCCGTAAGAACGTCTGTGCTATAGCTATGGATGCAATATATGTTTAAAGTAAATATACTAGATGTACAAAACCAATAGTTTTAACTTTGTTTTATATTCTGTTGAATCTAGAAAGAGTTCGTGAGAAAAACCAAACAGGTAAATAAAATGTGTATTTAAAACAAAGCGTTTGGGGCGTGTTATAGAGTGATTATGACAATCACGCAAACTGCACAGCAAATGAACAATTGACATAATGCTTTGCGTTTTGCCGTTTTTACACACTTGTGATTACTTCTATCCGTCTTAATGAATATATTGAAGCTTTATATGTTCGTTCATTTGAATTTCTATAAGGTGACCCTGCATTTAGATTTGATGTAGTTATATGTGTAATGATTGAATTCATAAACGTTGCAGATGAACTTGTTAGAACATACACGAAGTCTTTACATAAGTAATAATAAAAAGATGGTAGTTATGCTTTCCTTTAAGTTCATAGCATGGTTCTAAATAATTACCAAATTATCAAAAAATTTAAACTCTCAGCGCGTGATACAATATTTTTAACAAAATCCATTGCCCTTCAGGCAGGGCGTAATAACCGTCACAGTAGACATCATTCCAAGATCATAAGAGGTGAGTAAATTTGGCATAGTCCTTTATGATAACCAGTTTTCCTTAATGTCTCCCATGGACACTGCTTCAATTTTGACCTTTACGTGAGCCTTTGACCATTTGAAAAAAAAGACGTTTGGGTTATGTCTTTGGCCAACTCATGTCAGTGACCATTGAAAACACGTTGCTACTACTTTTTGCTAGTAATCCTCTACATTGCTAGGGTGAAACCAGCTTCGTTGATTATTCAGTATAATGTTACCACTTGTGGTATACATTCAGCATTGTCATGTCGATTTCAGTCAGTTCAACATTACCATCAGGAAGGATGCAAAATATATCATGGCCTCTTACAAACAAACGTCAATGCCTGCTGTTAATTGAGCTAAAATCAGTGCAATAAAGTTTGAAAACAACAGATGGTAGTGATAAATCTGCCTTTGCGGCATGATATTCCATGGGCTGGTATTCCCATGTGCCAAGGAATACAGAAAATATAATACTAAATGTTAAGGCAAGTTCATGATATAGTATTAATGTCTTACGAATGAAAATATTTTCGATATTTCTATCACTAAGCCTTTGTATTACAGAGAGAGAGGGTTGAATATATACTGATAGGATAAAGAAACGCAGGGTAATATTTATTCCGATATTTTGAAAACGCGTTCTCCAAATAAAGTGAAACTTTGTGGATTGAGTAATTAGGTCATATAACACCTTGTCATGTAATGAAAATTTAGTCACGGTACAGTGCGAAGCTCTGGTAAATGGAGGAAGGAAAAAACAAGAATCTCGTACACCGTGTTGTTCTGGTCTCATGCAGCGTTGGTCAAGTCACTTTTCGTTAGTCTTTATACAGACCAACTGCTTCCCTAAAATTAATTGAGATTTGGATTTGTTTTAAGAATGGCACGACTCACAGAAGTTCAGAGGGGTCAGGCCATTCAGATGCTGATGCAAGGACAGCTGCAAAATCAGGTTTCTAGGCACTTTGATGTTAATGTATCCACCATAGAACGTCTGGTAAGACGTCTTCGGGAAACTGGGCGATTGGCCGATCGCTATATCGCCGTCTCCCATGTGCGTAATCGGTGTCTTACTGCCGTTGAGAGTGCACTTAATGTTCGTGGAAATCATGGGCGTCCTATAAGTTCAAAAACTGTAAGGAATCGATTACGAGAAGTTGGTGTAAGAGCACGTCGCCCCTACGTAGGTCAACACCTTACCCCTGCTTTACGTCAGCGTCGTATGGCCTGGGTTGCTGCACATGCT
Organism: Ylistrum balloti; assembly: GCF_031769215.1. NCBI lineage: Eukaryota > Metazoa > Mollusca > Bivalvia > Pectinida > Pectinidae > Ylistrum > Ylistrum balloti. Next base: position 105,377 of record NW_026782692.1, on the reverse strand, counting down.
CCACGACGGTTTCCACTGAGGCAGTGGAGACAAGTTTTCTTCACGGACGAGTTTCGATTCTGTCGAACGTTTTACGGACGCTTGCGTTGTAAAGAGGGATAGGTTTGGGGGCGGTTCAGTATTGGTGTGGGGAGGAATCTCACACGGGTTAAAATAACAATTTGTTGTTACTTATGGTAATCTAACAGCAGTTAAGTATAGAGATGAGATCCTCCGACGCCATGTTATCCCTTTCTTACAGCAGCATAATCTAACCCTCTAGCAAGATAATGCTAGACCACACGTAGGAAGGATTTGCCAAGTCTTTCTGGCCAACAACATTCAATCACTATATTGGCCGCCATATAGCCCTGATTTGTCCCCGATCGAGCATCTTTTGGACAAGTTGGATATAAAGGTTCAAAAGCGCTAGCCACTCCCTGCTACTCGAGAGCAGTTGACCAGAGCTCTGATTGACGAGTGGGACAACATCCCCATAAGACGGATTAACGCTCTCATGAACTCTATGTCCAGAAGAATAAGGGCCGTGACCACAGCAAACGGCGGACACACAAGATATTGATGACTCAGTTCAATTTCAATTTCAAAATCATATTGGTCCATTTAATTTAATCGGTAGTACCTCTAAACCAATCGTCAGATGCAAAATACAGACTTTGGAAATTTTTAAGCTTTAATTTATCTGTAAGTATACAAACTTTCTTTTTAAATGAAGCCCGATATTATACTTAGTTTCTGGTTTAAAGTTCACCCTGCGTTTCTTTATCCTTTTAGTATATAACAGCTATCATTACTTTGTTTGAATATGTTCAAGCGCGAAGTAGATAGCTCGCGCTTCTGCCAAGAATATTGAGGCGTTGTTCGGTAGCCGGCACCCATTGGCTTTATCTTGTGTAACCATGTCGGAGATAACCCTATCATCTTTCGAACCATAAATATATCAATGTAGAAATATTTTATATGCATATTTTAACTGCAATTTCGAGAAGGATGAAAAAAAGGTGCAACTGCCATGGTCTGATTTAACACGTTCATGTAGTGAAATGACCGAATTTGGTCAATATAGATATTTGTGTTCTGCAAAAGAGCTGAAATTCGAATACCGAATGGAGGAATGGTCTTTGGTTTGTTTTGAAACACTTTATATATATATATATGTATATATATTTTGGGCCAAACAAAATTGCAAAAAGCAGAAATTGAAGGATTTGACTTGATTAGCTGAGTGGTTTATTGCAGAGCAAACTTATTTCGACGGCTTTATATTAATATATAGTTCGCTTGCCTCTACAAAGAGGTGTGTTCTGAAAAACTTGGAGAGCTAGCCTCACACCCTAGTGATGAAAAGTGTTAATCATTTGAAATATGAAGGTCTAGCAGATCCTTACAAAATGAAGCCGCAGTCTAATTCTGATCTATTTAGAGTTCTACAAAGTCTGTCCATCAGCTCCAAAACCAGAGTAGGTCACCACGTTTGAAATATTCAGAGCCCGAAGTGGAAGGAACGACAATTTCCTAAGAATTTGGTTTGCTCAACAACAGCGAAACAAAGAAATATATTTGGATCGTGATGTTGTCTATGCATATGACAAAAATGCATACAAACTTTTTTTATTGCGAAATTTTTAAATCCATTTTCGTCTGCCCAAATTTGGAGTCGATTCAGACATTGTTGTAGTTGAGTTTTCCATATCATACGTATTTTATGAACAAAATCTTAAGTAAGTTTTGTATAAGTGACATATTTCAGGAATCTTACATATATTGTAAAAACGACTATAAATGTGGTCCACATGGTGTTTTTAACGTCTTAGTGTCTTCTAATACATACTAATGTGATAATGATATTTTTTTGGTACACTATACATCAACGGAAGACCTCGATGTCGTTTTTTTATTGTTTTGCTTTTACTGGGTTGATCGACCCGGGAACAGCTATAGTAATTTTAAAGCATGATTCCCTTTATAGTAGCTAGTATCTTCGCTGCTTAAGAACTTAAGCGAAACTCGGACTGTAACATGCTAATTGGGTTAAATAGCTTGCCCATTACACAACCAAGATGGTACATATCGATTCGTTTACTGTGAACTCCAAGCAAGTCGCTGACCCTGGCCTAACTGCTGACCTTGACCCTGGCGAAGAGAACTCCTGATATGACGCCATGAAGGCCTAAGAATCGAATATCCGCGTATGCTTTAGTCACACACTGGTCCTGGCTTGATAGGACAATTAACTAATAATTAATTATCAATAATATAAATATTCATTAATATATTGTAAATATACTCCAGCCGACTCTGCTGACTCAAACTCGTTATCGAATAAAAAAAAACGATTAGTCAGAAGCGCTTTAAAGATTAAAATGACATATTGCCCTCATGTTTGTCAGCCGCCAATCCTATATACAACTGTTCAAACGAGGTATAAAGCGCGTTACGGTAATAAACCTTATAGTATTTAAAGTATATTTACAAATTGTTGACGTCATGTCACATAGACTTATAAGTACAATTAAAGTTTCTTATGATATCCACAAGATTTTTTTTCTTGGAAGCCTAGTCAATATATAGCAGTCCATCTATGTCTTTATTAGTTTGTTCATCACGGAAGGAAAGCACCAGTATGAGCCATTTTTTCATATTGATGTTTGACGAATCGGTCGAGTTATGACGTCGGCGGCTCACGTGTTTTGATTTTCAGTAAACCAAAGCCATCTTCTGATTTCATTGCCTTTATCAATGGCTGGAAATTGAAGGTTGATGGAAACATACCTGTTTTGTATGCCATTAAGATAGTGTTTCCATCTTGGGTGGTGTCAGCACTGAATACTAGTCGACATTCGTCTGCATAAAATAGTAATTGATTCGTTTGTTTGTTAGAAAATAATATTTATGATAAGTAATAAAACACCCATAGATAAAAAAAATAATGGAATATTTCAATGTAAAATGTCAATTCAGTGACCGCTTCTGATTTATGTCCTTTCTTGCCGTTTGTTGTCCGTTAACATCTTCATATTGAAGAAAATGTAACAATTTACATTAAGCTTCGATGGAAAAAATATACATAGATCATTATTGGTCTGGAATAATAATTGATACGACAGCGAGCAATGTAGTTTTCACAGTTCACAACCACGGAAACCTGAAATTTGAGAGATATCCATTTAGTTCTTATGAAATAGCGAAAACAGACTCTACTAGGCTAAATCCAAGAATGTCGCCTGTCTACAAATTTATTTGTTTGTTTTTGACAGTCTCAAAATCGAATGGGCACAAATAAGGTTGGAGGGGGGGGGGGGGAACCTACACATGAAATTTCAAGAAATTGCGATAACAATCTTGCAAAGTGAAAATTTAAGATGGCCTCGCCTTTCAGCCATTCTGATTTCTTTATCAGTCCCAAAATGAAACTGCCACATCCAGGGGCAAACAGGAACCTACATAGAAAATATTGTTCTTCACTTTTTGGAGGTGTTCGCGCATGAGTAATACATGAGGAGAAAGGTAATCGGGCAGACAACTTCATGGGTTAATGTTAAAATCAAGAAGGTGTTCTGGAGCGTGAAATACAGCCACGGTAAGTTTGAATGTGTTTATTTCACGTATATGGTGTGCTAATGAACAATTGAATGTGCATATGTGTATAAGATTGCGCATAGTGGTTGTTGATTGTGTTAAGGGAACAGGATAAGAGTATGTGATATCGAGTGTAGTGATGTGTATTGTTATGTAGCATAAAATTAGACATTACTGTATGGAAGAACAATAGTGATTTTGTAATAATACTTAATCATAATGTTGAGGACATACACTTGTAGGGATCATTATCTGTATACTGTAGCTCCATGTCCCGGTCCATATTCATATCGCTATGAGCTGAGCCGACGGTGAAATATATTGAAACCCTAAACAATTATATGCATATATGTGTATACCTTCAAGGACACGTGATTGTCTAGTTACCTGGCAGTAGGTATTGTACAGACTTGAGTCTTTGCAGGAATGTGAAGATATTATATATACCGCATTGTTGTTCATGGACATTATGGAGGTCCAGCAGTGTATTGTGGCCGTTGTGCTTCGGTTATGACACGTTATGACCCTATCTACGAGAAAGCTTCGGTGAGGTTGATTTAAGCGATGCCTCTCATTATATATATGAGAAACAGTGTCATGCAGCGCTTAGATATCTGTCAGGTGGAAGTGGTATGTGTGTGAGTCACTTGGGAACGTTAGGAATCAACTCATTGGAGGACCAGGAGAACTGTACTGACAATATTGTGCGGGGTTTCGTACCAGTGGAGCTCAGATTAGGATTTGGTAGACTTTGTGATAGTGCTATATTACACTTAAAAATATAGCAGGGTTTAGTAAGGGTGATATAATTTAGATACCATCATTGTGATACATTGTTATGAGCGTGAGTCCGTCGTGTGAGAGAGATTCATGTGTATGTAATTTTGTATATTTTACATAATCATTTCTGTAAATTATTATAAATGTAAAATTTGAAAGCTGTCATTTCTCTCATTTGTTGAGTATGGCGCAATATATCTCAGTTCAATTACGGGTCCTTTAAAAGAAATAGCGATAACTTTACCACAAGAAATAGAAGATGCCCAATTTTCTGCCATTTCTTTTTCCTGATCGGTCCTAAAATTAAATCGGCACAACAAGGCACCACGAATGGAAATGAAGAGAAACATCAAGTACTTAACAATAACAAACGTCATTGCAAAAATTCAAGATGAACGTCTGTCGGCTATTTTGATATTCTGATCAGTCCCAAGTTAAGTAGTAATAACTAAGGAAAAAGGCAAATAAAAAAATGTTTACTGACAGATGGAGGACGGACCAAGGACGTTCGGCGATTGAAAAGCCCACCATCTGTTGATTTGTTTAAATGGTGTCCCACATTAACGTTTAAGAAACGTTAAAGAAAAAACAATAAAATGTCAAACACATCCGACTAACACTAACGACAATTACATAGATAATATTTTTGTATCATAATATAATGCACTTAACTGCATGAATATTGTATTCACATTTCTTCATTTAATAACGGCCACTTAAAAAAAATACAGTAATCATCATGGCGTAATTTCTTGATCTAGTCAATTGTTTATGCTATTCATATTGGAATAAATGAGATCGGTGCATCATATTAAATCAGTAGAATTCTTTTTACAAAATATCGACATCATATCCATGCACTCTTGGCAATATGACCAAAATATACTTTTTGTGATATTTCCATTTTTTAGGTATAGGTAGGTATGTTGCACAGTTGTTGCGATAACTTTTGTCAAATATTTCGAACGTCCCATGCGTTTTATAGATATTTCCAAGATAATATCTTACCTGTCAATATTGTTGATATCTTCCTGAGTATATTCACCTGATCATCATATGACATTATCATTAACGTGCTGAGAAATAGGACGAGTTTTGGACCTTCAACGTTCCTGAAAAAAATGTTAAAAAATACTATGAATGAAAAGTATTTGTTTTAATGAACATAATTGACACGTCAACGAAAAAATATGATTTTCGTTTGACGTTTGATGCCCTATGCTCTATCGGTCAAACTAGTGTCGCCGAAACAAATGGGGCGAATTCCATACCTAAACATACCTAAACATTCCATACCTGATATGCATCGGCAGTTTATGTAATATCGCGGGAAGTAATTTTAATAATATGCCTGCCTTATTTGTGATAAAATGCTTGAATTTTTATGTGATAGTTCGTCCATCGACCGTATCATATTCTAATCTTCATTGACCTCTTTCTAAACTGTTGGATGTCTAAAAAATATCATAAATTACTAACTCCAAATGGGGAGGAGAATCCACAAAATTGTGTTTATTGCGAAAAATCCAACTTCTCCCTATAACCTATACAGATTCTACCAAATATTCTGAAATAGCTTCTTCCTTTCGAGTGCCAAAGGGGCTTGGTTAGACTCTATACCATTTCCTCAAGTGCAAAAACGAAAAAAAAAAAAAAAAAAACAAGAGAGCCTCGCTAGCTATTTCATGAGCGGATAAACGATATATTAGTCTTATTTAATTATAATCAATTTTCGATTAACTTAACACGAGCGAAACTAGAAATGTTAAAATCTAAATGTTTGCGTACGGCGAACGAAACCAGTAACCTAAATGTCAAATAACATCTCAGTACTTACCTCAGTTGTTCTATTCCTTGTTCGAAGTCTTTTGGTATGGGTGTTATATTAACAGCGGCACCGTATTCATTCGAAAGTTTCGACACTGATTGCAGAAGGAATTCTTAAAAATGAACACAAAAGTTACACTTCGAGTGTTGTTCACTTAATCAGGACCATCGTTGCGCATAGAATGTTAATAAAAGTTTGATTTAAGACAAATTTAAACTTTCAATGATGAAAATACCGTGATTAATACTTAATGTAAAGCAGCTGCTTTGTTTGCTTGAGTCATTTCATGAAGTGAAAAGTCAACTTAAGGTGAATTCAAGAGCCAGGGTGGAATTTTTATCGTTCCAAATTTGGTCAACATCAACATTTTGTGTTTTGTAAAAGAGCGGAAATTGGTGTAATGGTCTTTGGTTTGTTTTCAAAGAATGTTTGATATTTTGGGTGAAATACAAGTGGAAAAACATGATTTGAAGGATTTGTCATAAGCTGAATGGTGTATTGCGACGGCTATATAGTGATGGTTCGTTAGTCTTTGGTATAGAAGTTCATGATAAGTTATGAATCACATAGGCGTTTTGCATCTTTAAAATATCGCACGAGGTATAGCTTGTTCTTTTTAAATAATTTACATAAAACAAAAAATACCGAAAACATGAAAAGATGTACAGATCTATTTCGACGACACCTAAAATCCAAGTATGTAATGTGAAATTCTCAAGTGACAATATGGTATACAATAGCATGTTCTTGAATCTTGTTACTTGTTTTGATAACACTTTCTACATAATTGTCATCGTATGAAAAGAAAAAAACACATCAACCAACAGGGGGCACGACTAATTTCCATCGAGAGGCCTTTAGGAAAATCTTACCACCAAATGCAAAGAAGACTTTGTCAACCGGAGACTATTATTATTTAAGATCTTGTCCTGCGTATATTTCTACTTTGATGTAATTTCACATTCAACTATGTGTACAGTCAGTCCCCTTTCTTAGAGAATAAAGCTTTAATAACATGAGAACGAGGATGCTCTTTCAGTTCTGGACAAAGAAGGTGGTGTACAAAGTGGAAACAATCAAATGTGCTCATGTGCTTATTAAAAATATTTTCTAGAAGAGGGTATTGAAGATTTGTTAAAAGCTGTTTGGAGACGAGGACATTTCCACTTACCTTTTGAAATATCCACTGGATAAAAGGAACATTTTCCTTGCCTTTCAATCAGTTCATCTATACAAATCTTCGATTTGGAACAATTACCGCTTCCGATGTCAACCAATATTAATTCATTTGCAGGTCGAGGGATGATATCCTTCAAATAAAAAAAGAAAGAAGAAAATATAAAATGGATGTAACAGAGTATGAAATATCCTATTTCTAATAAAGGAATACAAGCAGTTGTAATGCATGTTTCAAAAAATACACATATTGACTGCACGGGGATGAAATCCTTCATCCACTTGTAAGACCCATTTTTTTGGTGCTGTCGGCACCGAGTTTACATGAAAAAACGACAAAGCTTGCCCATATTACCATATAAAATAACTATAACTTGTAGCTTTAAAGAAGTATTGTTTTTGTATTTCCTTTCCTTACCTGGATATGGGCCTGTAGAATAGACATTTGGCATCTTGTGAAATAGTTCTTGCCAGCGTTTTTCGTTGTACACTGATTTTGGAGTTCCGATCCAGTTTTGTCGTAGTTGTACCAAGTAGGTATGTACTTAGGTTTTGACATTAGTCCTGCCACCAAGACACCTTTTTGCGGAGTTTCTCCCATTCTACTACCTGTATAACACATATACACATTTTCACCTCACAAGAAAATGTGCTAATGAAGAAAAGTGCATACTAAACAATAATGTTATTACGCTTTTACTCTCAGTGTTATTGTGCATGCAGGTTGAATTCTTTATCGCTACCACCTGTTGTTTTTTAAACTTCATTTTACTGATTTTAAACCATTCATTAAACAAATTTTATGTTCAGTGGCAACAGGAATGAAATACATATACCAATATCGAATTTCACTCCGTAAAACCTGTTATTGGTCAATGGTCTCCAGACCATAGAGACAACCAAGGAGACGAAGTTGTCCTTGCCCGTATTCGGATGGGTCACACATACCTTGCACATTCATATATGTTGAAAGGCGAAGATATTCCTCGGTGCATAGAATGTGATGAGCCATTCACCGTTAAACATTTTTATTGGATTGCACTGACCTTCTGTCTACTCGAGAATGTTATTATCGTAACATTACATGTCTAAAAATCCTTGTTGACATCGTTGAGATTTGTAAAATTCTAGGTTAACTGAAATATGTTGGTCGATATAATATTTTATGTTAATATACCCATTTTTGATTTTAAAGTGCACCCTGAGAGGTCAGCTATGTTGACTTTAAAAAATAGTTCTGCACATAAAATACACATTGCCGACAACACACCTTTGGCTGAAAGACTTTGACCTCGTTTTCGGGCACCCAAACCTGTGACGTCATAAGTTCAACGCTTTTGCTGATGCAACCATATTGCCGTTACTGTGCTATATGTAATTGTGTTCTATTTTGGGATTTTCCGGAGTAATTTCTTTGTTTATTTACGTGAAAGAACTTCACAACTCGAAATATTTAAGGTAGTGAACGAGGGGTCGGTAATTAGCGCTTAAATTAGCTGAAATGGCTTCCTATCGAGGAAGGAAGCGGTGTGCAGCGTGCGGTTGTCCTATCACTAACACGGATGGGGTGTCGATGCATGCCGTCGATAAATAAAACTGTTGATTAATTGAAAGTATATTTGTTAGTTTGATATTTTTGTTATTAATTTTACAACTAAACACAAAATTGATAGGCTAGCCTATGGCTTGGGCGGTCATTGGAATATTATTCCTTCGTAATCGTGAACGCCTAATACACGGTGTAGGCCAAGTCGTGAATTGGTCTCGGGAATATTCGTCCCGAGAATTTTCGTACTACTATTATATAGTATAGAATATTAGAATTTATAGAATAAGTTATGCGTGTATAAGGTGTGTATGTTGTGTATATAAGGTGTATATGGGTTTTATACCTTCCAGCAGACGACGTTGTTTTAGTTAATTATTAAAGATTGTTAATATGATCATTGTTTTGTTTTGTTTTCAATTTTGCGATTGTAAAAATAACAATAAGATCACCAGTCTTGATTTGTAAACAGTTCACAGTGTATATATGTCATCTAAACTCATAATCACACCTGTGCCAGGCTATGTAATTAGCGCCTCTGTGGCTTGTAGAAACAATGGTGACACCTGTGAGGCGACACGCCTTTCGGCTAACAACAGACGCATACAGGTACTTGGTTAAAAACCAATCAAATCATTGTATAAACCTTTAAAACATAACATTTTATTACCAACACAGCGGAGGGTGTTATAATTGGTTGTTGACACCCTATCTATATATATCCATAGTGCTACGAAAATTCCCCCGGACGAAAATTCGTCCGTACGAAAATTACCGAAACCTCGTGAATGTATGCATAGTCTTGCACAATCGCGATTTATCGACGTCAGAAATTGTTGATCCAGACTTAAAGATAGTAAAATTAGTCCAAAAACGCATCCAATTTTATTTCGTTTCTTTGAAACGACGATTCACTGTTCGATGCATGCATTCACGACTGCTGGTGAGGCCCAGCAAAGTACGTGCCAATCTATGTTGCCCAAGCGATCGTCACTTTCCGAAGGGTTATTTTCCTCCTCACTGGATAAATCGTCTTGATAACTCCGGTTCAGTTCGGTAGGGCTGGATTCCGTCTTCAAAAATATCATCCACACCATAATCAGACTCCACAAAACTCATGTTCAAATCGCTATCAGTTGCGGTGTCTTTGTCACTGTCATTCATGTTGGCTGCCATTTCTGTTGAACTTAGGACGTCACGAGTAGAAGAGCCTCGATTCCGCGGAATTGACGATTATGCTAATGATGTCTGAGCGGACAGGTGAAAATCGACAACTTTGAGCTTTAATAACTCGACACTGGGGCGACGGATTTTGACGGGGTTTTCGTTGTTATTACTTTTACGGCATTCTTAACATTATAACATTATAAAATAAAATCACACTCAGGGTACGCTTTAAGCATTTATCTTTTTCGTTTTGGATTGTTAACTGTTATTTCCTTTAGGGTCGCTGTGTGTTTCATCGTTACATGACCCTGACCTTCAGTGAAGGTGTTGTCACGAGCATCAGGGGGACACAATAAAAAATGGAAAACTATAAAGTTTGCCCTGGCACGCTGGGTTTAGTGCATAGCCCAGTGCCCTCTTTTCTACATATGGCACATCTTTTATGTGAATTGCCACCATAAAAACAGAGATTTGTGGTAGTTGGTTGGATGACATAAAATCAGTGTAAGCATCATCTGCATCATTCGCCAGGTCATCTGGAGTGCTCATACCAGAGGTTTCATATAATTCAGACTGCAATGGTGTTTGCTTGAGGTACCGCTTGTAGCACTTTCCACATTCTACTGATGCTAATGTTCTCAGCAGTCAGCTGCTGGTGCAGCAAGTTATACTGGGGTAGATAAACATGTGTTACCAGAGCTCGGGCTCCTTGAGATGAATCTTTCAACCTGGTTTTGCATCCACGACCTATGTACACGTCTAGCATGATTATTAGTAAACTTGATGGGATATTTGCAGGAATATGAATTTAATACAGAATGTTTGACATCAGTGTAACTTTGTCTATAGATACTTAACAAAAATGGTATGAATATTTAATAGTATTACCTTTATATATCTCAGTAAATTAACATACTTGCACATTCAGGTGCCGGACAAGGTTATCATTTCTGGCCTCATTTATGAATTATTAGTTTGAATAACTAATTTATATCAATTATTGTTATCATTAATGATAAACGAAGAAAAGTGAAATGACGATAACATGTTGTCAGTAATACTGACTATTTAATCATTGTTAAGTCTTTATAATACAAACTTAACTGCCAGTTGGTCTTTAGAGGATAGATTTCTAGTGCAGAAAACATCATATTAAGTTATACCTACTGAATTTAATTTCAAAACAGATACAAAATACTAAATGTTCTTTGGTACTACACAAAACTGGAAAATATAGCCGTATTTGGCAAGAAAAACAAAAACAAAAAATTTGAATCTCAATGATTATGGCAAATTATAAGATAAGTATGTTCAAATTGTTAAAATATATTTTACCGGTTTTGAAGTCACTTGAAATTTATTCAATAGAAGTTTGTGAAAGAAATGACATTGACTTACATTCAAAGTCACACTAATTAAATTTGTAAAACCATTTAGACGACCTCTTCTCATGAACTTAAATGCCTAGTGTCGTGATATTTGAATGGTATAGATATACCAGATAAGAGCTACAGGGACATGCAAGGTGCGAATGAGCTAAACTTTGTTTAGAGAACGTCTGTTGAAACTGATCTCTATCTAAGACGCTGCTGGTGCAATCATCAAATCAATTGAACTGGTGTTAAATAAAGGTAAGATAAAAAATTTAAAATCCTTTGAAGTTTTCTTGTATGCCTATTAAGTTATTGCTTATTATACTCATGCACATTTTCTATTTTACGCTAGTATATTAACTCATTATTGATTGGAACTGCAACATTTTATTTTTGATAAAATCATTATATTTGATTATACCAGTACCGTTTCAAATCAGGATGATGTTAAGTCGCATTGATATATGAATTTTCGCCTGGGCCATAGATACTAAGAGACTGCATACGTATAAAATGGAAGAAATCAAGATTCTATATCACCAGAAAAGTATATATACGATTTTATACAACTTGACTCTGGCATATGCATCATAATTTATGCAGCGGTGATCAAAGTTTGAGATCGATGCAAGTATCTATAGACATTACACCGAACGCAAGATGGAAAGAAGCGTTGTTTTGTTATATTTCTCGGGTAAACGAGACACGAAGATTGCACTTTCAAGTGCATACAAATAAGTACATCTGTAAAACAACGTCTAGAGAGCTACGAGGCCCTTGGCCTCTTGTTTAATATTGGCTCTTCAAAACTACCGATAAGACTTTAATGGCGACATAGTTAGCAAATGTCGAGAATTCAGTCTGTAGCAACCTACAGTCTTTAAGAACTGTTCAAATGAACACAAGTGATATGTATTCAGTGAAAGACGCAGTTGATACCCTATATAAATGACATATAACTTACCTTAGTTCATACCGTAGCCCACCCGTCGACCAGAACGACTTTGCCTGTTATATTGATAGAGTCTATATACTATCTAGACATATTATAAGGTTACAGTTGTGACGAAAAGGGTTTGCCGAGTTGTTAATAGCCAGTAAGAATTTATATGGCCATAACTTAATATAAGAATGTAGTTTATGAAAAAATTAATGCAAATGGCAATGTCTTATTCAGATAGGATGTATGATATTCGTGTTTTGGGTATTGTTGTGTAAATACCAATGTAAAATCAAATATGGCAGAACTGGTTGATGGAGAAGGGATATCAGAATAGCGAATTATTATTATTATTATTTTTTTTTTTTTGCATGAGCATTCCTATATTTAACAGAATTATACAAAGTGACGTGAATTCAACAAAAACACAAAATATGTACCCTCTAACATGATATTTAACAAACCTCAATTCAGTTGAAACCACACCTGATTTGTCAAGCAGAACGGCTATGCAAGTTTTACTAATACTGACAACATTTATGTTCATTGTATATCGTATTTATACAGCTGTAGCAAATAATGAATTGTTTCAGTCGTGATTGTTATCCTCTCAAAGATAAGCACAGCTGATTTTATTGCAAGCAATGCATAATTTATAGATATTATTTTTGATGATATGATACAGACAGGACATGCATGTAACTGAAACCGTATTCTAATGTAACTAACAATATCTAAAACGTTCCTCTTACTATCATATAGCCAAATAACTTTGATCATACAATAGGTATATGGTATAAAACACGCATATGCAAATGTAGTATTCAATCCGGTAGAACTAGTCAATAAAGGAAGCACCACCATGCAATATCAGAAGTGAATTCAACTTCAGCAAGAGCAAACAGATATTCTATACATTGCAAACATGGATTATCATTATCATCATTGTTACACACTTAACGACCCGTCAACACATATTATGCTCACTGTGGGCGACAATAGCGCTGTCTTCGGCATACAGCGGGTCACGTACAATAATAAACCAATATAGAGAACTGTTGTTTTCTTACACACAAATAATAACGGGAAAATTTGTAAAAAGTAAATAACTAATAACCAGCATTCATCTCATGATTGATAAAAAGTTGAATTAAATATGGAAGGATATAATTTTTTTCCAATTATATTTTGTCTTAGTTTTAGAGTTGTTCTAAACTTTCAATATTGCCAGTGTATATCAAACATTAGACATTAAAGCCTTTCTGTCTCATACTACATCATCAAGCAATGATTTATTGATGTGAGACGTACAGATTGGGCAGTCATAGTTTAGTTCATAGTGGTTATGATTATGGTTGTTTAGAGTTTGTAATAAACATTGTCTAGGGTTAATATATCTATGGCAGTAAAAAAGATGGTCTTAATGAAAATTATGATTTAGAGAGCTGGCTGAATTCCTTTGCTGACAGAGAATGATATTTCATTTTCTTGGTCCTCCTTTTCTGAAAAATATGTTATTATTACAAGATGGAGGATATGTCCTAAACAGAGTTTTTTTCAAAGTGCCGTACAGAGTGAATATCATTTATGATATTAATTTTTTTTATCAAAATTCAGATATCTTGTTTGGAAAGAAACTCTCCACATAGTTCACAGATCAATAGGTTCAATAAAGATTCTATTATTTCGAAGTTGATACATTGACTCTTCATAATTGTTACAAAATAGTTGGATATCAACTACGTATTCAGGTGTTTCTTTAAGATTTTGTACATTAAGATCATTCTATGTTTCTCCTATTGTAATCTAAGGACATCCAATCTAGCTCTGAATATAGTTTTTCACGTGAGGTACCTCTGTGTAACCCAGGTATTAACCATGCAGCCTCAAGATTTATAGATTCTAATAGAGTTTTAGTATCGGCTGGACAGTTATCCCAGACAATATCAGCATATTCTAAAATTGGCCTAATATGGGATCAATGTCATATTGAAATGGAATTTATGTCCAATTCATGTTTAAAAGTCTCAGAATACTATTTTTTTCGTTTGTTTTTTTATACATAAAATCTATGTGCTTATTCTATTTGCTATCCCTACTAAATACTTAACCAAGATGCTTGTGGTCTGAAGATGTTTTGACTAGTTGATTGTTGAAATTAACATCTCGAAGGTTTGGCATGATTTTCTTTGTAAATTATTATTATTATTATTATTACATTCTTAACGGCCCGTCAACACATAAAAGGTTATTAGGGCCATCAAATGGTAAAACAAACAGCGATCCAAAAGGAAACAAAATTAAACAAACCAAAAGGTAAAAGACAAATGTTAAAAATCTTCAATTGGTATGTTAATGTTAATGTCATGGTTTATTATATAGACCAACATCTTTCAGGTAATGTAGAATTTTACAAATCTCAACAGTTTCAAAAAGGGATTTTAGACAGGTACTGTTACGATAAAAAACGTTCTCGAGTAGACACAAGGTCACTGCAGTCAAATAAAAAATCGTCTAACGGTGAATGGCTCTTCACATCCTAGGCACCAATGACTAGCTTCGCCTTTCAACATATATGAATGTGTAAAGTATGTATGACCCAACCGACGACAGGCAAGGACAACTTCGTCCCGGTGGTTGTCTCTATAGCCTGGAAACAATTCACCGGTAACAGGTTTAACGGAGATAAATTCGGTATTGGTATAAGTATTCCAATCCTCCTGCCACTGAGCTTTTAAACTTGGTTTGAAATTGGTTAAATGCAGTTTAAAAACAACAGGTGGTAGCGATAAAGCTTCCGTTGCGGAACGAACTGCTTTTTTCATTGCCTGGTTTTCCCATGTGCCAAGGAACCCAGCAAAACACAATACGAAAGTTAAGAGTAAGTTCATAATATAGTATTAAGGTATTATGAACTAAAATATTTTCGATATTTCTATTGCTAAGAGTATGTAGAATAGAAAGAGGGTCTGAATTGATAACAGTTCTCATTACTTTGTTTCTTTGAATGTATTCAAGGGTGAGGTAGATAGCTCGCGCTTCTGCGGAGAATATTGAGGCGTTGTTCGGTAGCCGGTATCCATATGTTTCATCTTATGTAACCATGGCAGCAGCAACCTTATTATCTTTTGAACCATTACTATATAAATGTGAAATGTTTCATATTCTAACTGCAAGTTCGAGAAGGATAAACTAGAGGTGTAACTGTCTGTGTCTGATTTAACCATTTCATGAAGTCAACATCAGGTGAATTCATGTGCCAGAATGGCGCTGTTTAAAGAGACACTTTTCGCAAGACTCGGGATCACTGCCCTGTGTTACAAAATTAACCACTTACAATCTAGGATTGACGATATGGAGCAAACCTCTCGTCGTAACTATCTCAAATTTCTGAAGAAGAGAATGAGAGTACTGACGAGGACAGTCGTAGCCACAGAGTAGGTCCAAGAAATAAAATAAAAAACCCTCTCGACATAATTGTGAGGTTTATATCTTACCGCAACAGACCGGCAGTTTATCAGGCCGGATTTCCACTCTTCCGTAAAGACACCACCACTCTCAATGATGCTATTGATGATTCAGTGCCTTCAAATAGTTCACCTAAGACAGAGTTCAAACTCTCAAGTGAACAAGCTATACATCAACAAAGCTCTCACTAAAACTAGATCATTACTGTTTACTAAAGCAATGTTTCTAGCAAAAACAAAAAGCCTTATCAGGTACCTGGACATCAGATGGAAGGATCGTTATCCGTGAACATAATGGAGAAAAAGTCCATTTCACCAAGTTTGATGAGACAGTCCACGCTCTGCTGTTCATAACCCCAAAACTGGTTAATATGATACCTGTCACTGAAACCCTATAACCTGTCAACTTTAGACTGTGGGTCTGCATCCAGCCCAATAAATCGCCGTTAGTTGCATGCTTAGTTGTCACGTGACATCCATGGGACACCGGACATGAATATACTGTACAAAATGTTTGCGTTAAAAATCTTTGTATTTTAAAAATATTCTTTTGACTTGGTACATGCACATAAGTTCAGACTTTTGATTAATTAGTAGCTAGCTCTGCACACCATCACAATATTTGTAACTTTACTGCATAGAATTTATTTATCATCAAATTGTTGAATTTAACCTAGCTGTTGGTTTTCGTTTGCTGTGCATTAATTCCGTAACGTAACAATTGCATATTGTAAATCTTGGGGTAGTCACTATTAAAGTCTAAAAACTGTTACCTTAGTGCTGTCACATAACTGTTAACACCCAAAATCTTCATCCTAAATGTAACGTTTACTATATGCATGTAAGAATTAAAAGTGTATATGCAGCAATTCAAGTCATCCTGTAAAAAATATTTCAAATCCTGTTCTACGACACGTGTAACGAACCAATGTTTACGAATTACATTGGATCGCCTCAATTCATTATCAAAAAAATATCCAAATGGTTTACTTTGACGACGAAATATGCAAAATATAAATGTTCATGTGTATTATCCAAAAGTAATTCTGTGTATGTTCAAGTATATGCACACCGTTAAAGTTGATGAAAACTTTCAAGTTTTCCTTTTGTTCATGTGTTAATCTATATCATTTCATATGTGGTTATTACGACTGGCTCTACCATCCAATGGAAGTTTTGGTAGTCTATTTTCAGACATAGTCTAAGTCAACTAAGTGTTTGTACCTAAAGATAATTTGAAGTACGTATGGAAGAACATAAATAAGTAAGAGTAGATCTGTTGGACGAAAGTGAAGGCATGCGTTGTGAGATATTAGAGAATTGTTGTAATATGTATGTGTATTGTATATTGCCTGTATCTTAAAGTATGTTGTCTTCTTTGTCCCTGTTTGTATCTGCATTTTCAAATGGTGATAGCTTTAACAACCAGCAAAAAAAAAAAAAAAAAAAACATCCTACATAATTACACAAATGTGCCCGGTTAACTTTCGATTTCACGTTTGTGTTGTTATTGATCCGGCTAAACCCCCTTTTTCGACATTCAAGGCGCATGTGAAAGTAAAGGAATTTTTTTCATCACAACTCACTACATTGGTATTACAGTAAAGCACTATAACGATGGTCTCTACTGGCTGGAAAAAGATGACGACGCCGTTGTTGATCAAGGGTTTAGGGATGTTTTACCAGATCTGGAATCACATGGTTTGACAACATATCATGGACGATTCACACTTCACGTTCGCAACAGCCTGTCTCAATGAAATCCGAAGACCGATATATGTTATAACACAAGAGCGTGACGCAACAAGAATAGGGCGCTGGCTGCCAAAACGAAAACGCGCCCTAGTGTACAACAACGAAGCTCAGCGTGCGAAAAGCGAGCAAGATTTAACCAAAGGGGCCAAGTCACTATTTGTCAAAGTAGATACTATAACGAAAAAATGCAATATAGTTTTTGCTTGTGTAACCGTGTAAGTTAAAGGATCCGGCTGACAAACAACATCAACTTGATTATCACTCAATTGACTTGATATTGCACACGGTAAAAACCCTAAACCAACAAGTAAATCAATTATAACTTCACTAACAGTAGCATACATCGAAATGGACGATTCTTTTTTACCACAACGCAACAGGAGCAGCACGCACCTTCTACATGCTACTAACTTTACGGTGCGCTATAATATTATTAGCGATCAATAACACTGGATAACCCAGACATTATCATTACGTAACTTAACACCGATTATTACAACAACAGTTTTGTTTTACAAAATATCACATGTATAATATGTACATGTACATAATGAAAATTCCTTTTTCACCAATAGGGTACCAAAGAGATTTACGCAAACCACTCTTAATGCTGTTATCAGTGATTATGTTTATAGTTACCGAACATAAACAATTCACCCTTCCCACTACTTTAAAACACAGGCCAGTGTAGCAAACATCGTAAACTAGGATTGAGTTATTCGGACTGCTATATGGAAAGGGGGAATCACCTGACGAGAATTTCCAAATTGCAATGTTGGGAAAACTCTAGGTAGAGACTAGCTAGGCCTTTTTATACATTATCGTGAAATCAGCACAATACCATTGTTGTTGCTTTGGATATGCTATCGGAACATGCAAAAATGTAAATAAAGCATACATCGGACTTTATTTTACCTGCTTGTATGCATTGCAACTTGTTTGATGAAATTAGAATCCGGCATCTATCTACCAGAAATATTAAATCGCCGCATTATATGCTCAGCAGTAGGACTTTCATTGATTTAAGATTAGAGGCAGAATAATGCATTTTAAAGTAACATAGGTTTGACATTTTATTTGTCAGGATAAAATAATGCAATTCGCAATTCAGTTTTTAAAGATCGAAACCTCTTCTCATGAACTAAATCGCCTAGTGCCATGGTATTTGGTCTTTATATATATATACACCAGATAAGCGCTACCGGGACATTGAACACCTTATTATCAATTTATTATTTATATACGGGATCAGCAAATGGTTATAAATCATGTGACATAAATGCGATAAGGAGTTGTTATGTGCAGGCAGCCGATATAACTGATACCAGCATCTTTATGAAAGCATACCAACGTACGTTAAAATAAGAGCAAATAGCCACTGTCATTGTGGTAAAAATTAAACATTAATATGTACTTTCTGAATAATTTTCTGATACGCGTCACCTTAACATAAATTAATCTAATTTATTATGACTATATCGGATTCTTTGGTATAATTGGATATTATGTATAATTGCTTCAGGTTTCTTGACGTTTGCTAAATGTTTATAGCAAAAACAATCGATGATGGAATATCAAACCTGGGAAATATGTCACCATTGGATAAATATTACATAAGTTCGCTGCATCTGCTTACCTAAATTTCACTCCTCATGGTAAACCAACACCAAACAACATTGAGATAATATGATTAATGATACATGTATGCTCCAATAAAGGATATTATAATTATAAATTATATGGAAATAATATGTCTGATGTGTTGACATATCTTGTCGACGTTGCATATTTAACAATATCATATAGTTCTTTTAAAATTATTTAGCATAGAATATTGATGGATCTTTGACAAATAAGGTGATGATGTAGTAGCTGTTATAAAGTCAGAACTACTAACCACAATTCATAGTACTATCAAATCTTGTGATCTGGTTTACTCAATAAGTACAAGTATTAGTATGTGGATTTTTTAATATCTTAGAGCACTTTACCAATTCTGAACATTCTCTCCAAAAACGAACATTTATTCCTTTACACTGTACACCACCATACCACATTCTAAACTGATAGAACGCATTCGTTCACTTGATATCAACATATTTGGAAGCCCTACATTTAAGAAAGGGAAACGATGACCTAAAACGCAAAATGATTGTCAATTTTAACACACGTGATCCATTTGACCTTGACATAATTTATATTGTTTAATCATGATATCCTAAAACCTAAAATACAGTATCATTGGAAGGAAATTTTGAAGCTTCACATAATTCAAAATATAAAATGTAAAATCCCTGTATCCGATGGATTTACATTAGGATTGGAAAAAAGGAATCTGGTAATGAGAGATTGTTTAACGATATTAAAGAGAAAACTAATGATACACAGACTAATTATTTGTTTACCAATAGCGGATAAGCGAAGACAAATTATGAAAACAGTTGTCCCTTAGTTCGACTTCATAACATCGCATTTACAAAATTATTCGGTACATTTGCAAATCGAATTATATCAATTAAAACAATTAATAGGAGAAAGTCTTATATCGAAAAAAACAGAGACTTCTAAATGATATTAAGCACTGTACCGAAAAGCAATATATACTCTAGATCTTATTTTTATTGTTCACTTTGTAAAACCATATTTCAAAAATAGTAACAATATTGAAAGTTTGACATTTTTCATCATGATTCCAAGTGTTCTTCAAATCATCTATTTCGATTTTATGAAAGGTTGCCGTCAAAGCGACTAATAAACTCAATGCATTTTATCATTGTGTTTTGATTTGTGTGCATATATCCTTATTATCAAATTAAAAATAACATGTAGATTCTAAGTATTGAAGTAAATATTGTTCACTGATTAATTCCAAGCATGCTGATGATAGCTTACATAGTCTACATTGAAAAAAAAATGTCATTAAATAAAGCGATAAAAAAAACGTTCTATTTTTTTCTTTAAATTTCTGATATGCAAACATTAACAACTTCAGGTGTATGATTGGAAGATAGTGATGAAATTGATTACCTAAACTTAACCTTGAAATATGAAAACACCGCTTTGCTTATAAGTATATGTTGATTTGCATCAGATACCGGAACTGTATTATTGACGGACATTATATAGTAAACATGGTATTCTGAATGTTTATTGTATTGTTTTGTTGACATTCAGTTAGTTAGTTAGGAACAATGCAATTATAAGCCTCGCGATGAAGGTTAATTGGAGAATGGAGGGTGTATGTGATATTGTCCATCCATCCTCCTGTAAACACAGTTTTGGACCGCCTACTCTTCCCAGGTTCCTGAGTTGTCCAAATAACCAAAAATTACACAAGAATAATATGGAAAATCATTATTCGCATGCAGGTTTTTTCTTCAGATATTATGGTTGTCATTATAGCCAGATCACTATACACAAATTTTGTTTATTGGCCAAAAATTTCATCAGTCCTTAGATTGATATTTAGCTCCCCTATGAACTTCATATGGCACCTGATCCTAGAAGAGAAATGTACGAGCAACCCAGACACGTTTGATCTAAAGGTGGAGTTTATCAAAGAAGAACTCTAGATATAATGAGTTCTGTCTAACTGAAATTCAGAGTAAAACTGTAGAACTTGTTTATATTACGCAAGTATATTAGTAATGGACTCGTTAAATATTTTTACAAGATAATACTGAGGAAATTATGAAAATCAGCAACCAGAATGAAACCAATGTCATGATTAGTTCTTGCAGGTTGCTTATAGGAATAGTACAAGCAGTTCTCATTATTTTACGTTTTAAGGCGACTAAATTTGAAACTAAACTTTTCTGTCCTGTCGATATTTTTTTTGTTTTCCTAGTGTTTTATAAAACGACCAGGCTGCTATACAGTGAAAACCAAGCCCAAATGAATAATGTAGTATATGTTTTACTTTGTAACAACTTTTTTTTCATACTACATTTGAAGGTCTATATACAGCGTATGAATTCCTTAATAATGCTCCTCTTGTTGTTTTTTGTTCAAAATTGAGACAACATAGTATGCAGTGCAAATAAATGTCTGATGTTTGAATTTTAATTCACTAACAGTATACTTGCGTTTTGATTAGATGACTGAAACAAAACAAACGGACATTTCACATGACCTGGTACCTGATATGGTATATCGTTATATATAAAGATGCGTCATTAAGCAATGTAGTTTATAAACACATGTTTAGATAACCCAACATAGATCTTTTATAGTGTGTACGCATAATGTTTTAGAAACTGATAATAGCAAAACATAACCTCTTTTAATAATTTGTGACGACAACATCATGCATTATAAAAGTCATTTTGATATGACCATCTGTCCATGTAAACTAAGAGTAGAAACCTAGTTTAGGAATTTTTGAACCGGGACCACACAAAATACAATATGAATAGAAAAAATGTAGTTTTGCATTTTAAAAAGCTGGAATATCAATATAAAAATCTTACTTGCTGTCCTTGTTCTTCGCAATGTATTGTATAATCCAGGTACTTACTAAAGGTCAACCCGCAAAATCCACAATCGGCTGTTCTTTCCAGAGATTCGTTTTATACACATATGCCGGTCTACACCTTACGTCGGTAACTATCCAAGTGCCTAATGAAAGGCAAGATATTGTTGGAAAATGAACGTACTATACAGATGATCTTGTCATTGACTTGCGGTGTATACATACATTAAAATAAACAAAAATATTCTCTTATTCGACAGTAAATTTGATGTATTCCATCCATAATATTGTAAAAACATTGATAACAGATTTCTACTTTTTTCTAGACACAAGTGTATAATATCCATCTAAAGTATTAACTCAACCTGTATATGCTCTAAAAACAACATGGCAACAACAAAATTGTTGCAAAGATAAAATAAGTTACTCTCGGGATACTCACTATCAGAACTTAACTATATTAACATAAACATAGACAAGGTTAAGATATGATTTTACAACCTGTTCATGAACATGGCCGCGTCGTAAATATCGTGACGTCATCGATTCGGAATATGTAACTTTGCAAAAACTTACCAAAATCAGCGTAACTTCAGGGAGCAGCATTAACAAACATGCGTTGACTTTATCACAAATACTGTGAAGTTCATGGGATAAATAGGGATTGCAAGTTTATGTTAGGAATAGACTGAATTATGATTTAATTTATTAAACGCCTCTAATGATGTGCTTGAGCAAATTCTTTGAGATTATATTTCTGATATGGGGATAGTTGGAATGTGTCCAAATTTTGTGCTTTATTTGGTAAAGGGTAAACGATTTTGTATAACGGATTAGCCTTGGCCCACTGGAGCAGGAGATGCGAGGTTAAACGCGGGACATTGAGCAAACTATCGAAGATATTTTTTCAACTGTTGGAATAGCATCATTAGATTTAATGAAGCAAACAGCCATATGAGTGAGGGTTCGTCCTGTGGGTCTCTTGTTAAGTAAACCGTATATAATCCGTTCGTCACTATATTACCAAATCTTTCATTACAAATGCTTTTAAAATTACTTAGAGCTTCGATTTTCGTTTGAAAAAAAGTATAATTTGTGTACCATCAGCATATGGGGGCACAGATATCGGACACTTATCAATACCAAAATATTTCTTTTCGTTAATTTAACACTTTCAGCATATAGAATAAAGATATACGGTGCAATAGGATCACCTAGAGATAAGTTCCAATCTTGATCAAAAGTAGCATTAGCAATTGTATGTAATATTTAAGCCTCTGTGATTAGCATTTTATTGTTAATAATGATCGACATATTGATCTCATATAGAAATGTGTTCCTTTGTGCGATATAAAAACTGGACGTGTTTGATGTTAATTAATTATCAAGTTGGTTTTGTCGCTTTATGTTTTGTTCTTATTTCTGAACGTGAAATTACTTACTTGAATTGACCAAGGTCTCAATAGCAACTTGCTCTCTTTGCGTCTCAGGTTACCTTATGGAAATGGTTTATGTGAAAAAAGCCCATTTCAAGAGTGGAAGAGCACAGAAAATATTTATAGTCTTTTGCTGTTATTTAATACTGAAATTTCGAGTTTAGTGAACAGTCGGGATAGCTACGGCAAGTGATTTTATGATGTTCCTGACACAGAAGCGGCTTTATAAGTGCTTAATTGTTGTGTTGTTATATTTAAAGTACACGACATCACAGTATAGAGTAGAATATCCTGCAGTTGATATCTTAAGTTATAAATAAAAGTTGGACAAATGAAATGAAGCATAAACCGTAAGCTCACTTGATCAATGTTTTTTCATGTTCTGTGTAAAACGAACAAAATGAAATAAGCGGTAAACACTGATATGAACATTATTCAGTTCATGGGAAAATGTTCGTTCTTCTATTTGATATTATCTGAACACATTTTAAAGGTAATGATGATGCAAACCAATACATTTATTATTCAAATATCTAAGAAAGGATTATTGTTCTCATCGAATCAAAGGGGATCTATTGTTCTCGGAAAAAACACACATGACGAACAGGAATACAAATTTAGGGGGGGGGTAACATTTCTCAAGGCCAGGGGGATTGAGAGAAAAATAGATAAGATAAAAATGAATGTCAAGTGCTATCTATATTTAATCATAATCATAGAACATATACAAATTATAGACTAACAAGTTTTTCCCATTTTTTCCTTTCCTTATTGAATCTTTCTGTAACAGCATCACCTTTACTTACCGCTGTATACTTCTGAACAGTATAGTTATCCTTAATTGTGTTCACTAATGCATTTACATTCAAAGATTTATGAAGACATCGCATTTTGTAAATATAATGTTTAATGATAAGAAGTATTTCATTAGCAATCTTACTTTTATTCAAATTTTGCGTAAGAAATCCAAAGAGATAAGATTCTATGTTAAAATTAAAAGGAATAGTAAGAATATCTCACAACCTTTCAAAACAGGCGAGGAGATTTTGGACCTCCTGACATTTCCATAATATGTGAATAATTGTTTCAGTTTCAGAATTACAAAGTATACACAAAGGAGATTACACAAGACGTGCTTCGAACAGGAAATAATTTGTAGTCAGAATATGATGATTAATTCTACACTGAAACCATTGAAGTTTAGTATTTTTAGTGATCAGAAAAGGAAGTTTGAATATCTGATGCCAAGTGGAATTACTTATATTAAAAGTGTTACTCCATTTTTTCTGACCTGAAGGTACTATATTGTTTTTAAATTTTTGAACATGGAAAAATAAGATTAGAGTTATATTTCTTGATTGCAGAAAGAACACTATGATATTGAAGAGAACTAGTCTGTACCTGATATACTTGAGTGAATTCATGGAAAGTATAAAATCCACTAGACTTCTTTTATTAGATCATCTATTATCATAACTCCTCTGTCATACCATTCTGATGAATGCTGATTTTCTGTCTATAGTTATTTTATTGTTGTACCATAAAGGGGTTTTCAAGTAAACTTCGTTGTTATCTATATTCCCATCACTAGCAGCATGCAAATTTTGACATGCTTTTAAAACATCAATCCAAAATTTATTTTTACATTTATTTTTACATATAGTCTGTTCCACAGTTAGCTAATAAATCTACATTTACATATGTTTTAAAAATAGCTTGCCATTTTGACAAATTTGAAAAATCCTTCTGATCCAACTTAATTTAAGTGGATCTATCAATGCTTTACCATTTACCATTTTGATTCCACCATTAATGTAATCCTGAATTACAATATCCCTTCTAATTTTATCTCTTTTACTATCCCATTAAAACTCATATAACATGGAGTTTAGTTCTGAAAGAAATTTGTCATCTGGATTTGGCAGTGCAATGAATAAGTGATTAACTTGTGAAATAAGTATTTATTTGATTATGTTAATTTTACCTATTGGTGTTAAAATTCTTCTTTTTCATGTAATAATGAGTGATTTGAGTTTTGTTAGTTTCTTATCAAAGTTTAATTTGAGTATATTGTGCAAGTTAACATGGAATACAATCCCAAGAAGTGTAAAGTGATTTTTACCCCATTGTAAATTTAGTTCTGGAAGAAATTTCTCAGTGCTATATTTCTTACTACCTATCCAAACTATCTGAGTTTTTGAAATATTTATTTTCAATCCTGACATTCTTGCATAGGAATTATGCTCTTTGATTGATTCTTGCAGTGATAATTTGTTACCATCAAGTGCAAGTAATGTATCATCGGCATACTGCGACAGAAGAATGGGACAGTTATTAATATCAATACCTTTGATTTTATAGTTATGTCTTACTCTAATGGCTAAAATTTCTGCACAGAGAATGAAAACATATGGCGCAATTGGATCACCTTGACGACAACCTCTTTTTATAGGAAAAAATGAAGATAAGATCCCTCCCTGATCAATGGTAGCACTAACATTAATATGTAAAACTTTAAACCAATTAATTATACTGTTTCCAAAACAAAACAAAAACATGTAATACATTTTCAATAAAATTCCAAGAGACCGAATCAAACGCTTTTTCAAAGTCTATCATTAAAAACATGCTTGGAATTGCATTTTCTTCTGCATATTGCATAACATCATAAACAAGTCTAGTGTTTTCTCCTATATACCGTCCCGCTAAAAACCCTGTCTGATCTCTGTCTATTAGTCTATCTAGAACGGTTTTAAGTCTACCAGCTATAGTACCTGATGTTATTTTATAGATTACACTTCACAGAGAAATTGGCCTCCATTTTTTTATAAAATGTCTGGGTTTATCTCCATTAGGGATACATGTAATAATACCTCGTCTTTGAGAAATAGATAAACTAGCAGTATGATAACCAAAACTTATAGACCGAACAATAAAATTACGTAAATACTTCCAAAAACACTTGAGGAACTCAACTGTAAAACCATCAATACTAGGACTTTTATTATTTCTCATGTTTTGACCTCAAATGGATCCAAAAGTTCGTGCAAATTCACATCATCTAAGTCACTATCAGAACTATACAAGCTTTCATAAAACTTGTTAACTTTAATCAAAATATCTTCTTGACTGGTAATAATTTTCCCATCATCTAAATGTAAGTTTGGTAGGATTTTTGAAGTAAATTTTCTATTTTCTAAGCCAAATCAAATTAGTAAGTCACAGTCTATAATATTGACCAAAAAGTTTCAAAATTGGTCTTTAGACTTAAAACGTTACGATGAAAAACTCTCGAGCCAGAAGGTCAATGCAGTCCAATAAAAAAAAAATGTTTAACGGTGAATAGCTCATCACATGCTATGCACCGAGGGTTATCTTCGCCTTTCAACATATATCAATGTGTAAGGTATACATGTCCTATCCGAAGACGGGCAAGGAAAACTTCGACTCGGTGATTTTCTTTTTAGTGTAGAGATCATTCACCGATGATAGGTTTTAACGAGAACAATATACTATCGGTATAATGATTACAATCCTACTGCCACTGAACTGTTTAAAATGTTTGATAAATGGCTGTTTCATCGAGTTTACAAACGGATATATAATTGTATACAGACGCGAAAAAGAGCAATATCTTAAACCTTTATCTACCTTCCTTTATCCTGACAATACAAAATCTGACAGACGGAGAAAAACATATTCTTATACTCTTGCCACTGAATCTGGTTTATAGTACGAGTGTCTTGAATATATTGTGAGATTTGTTCAATTTCGTGAAAAAAATAAAAGAAGGTTTTAAATATTGTTTCGGCTTTGCGAAAGCACAGAAAGAAGTATAGTTTTCAAACTTAAATGTAATTATACACTTTTCTTCTCAAAAATAAGAATCTAGACCTCGACACTCCTAGTATCAGAGCAGATACGAGTATAAAGATAAAACTGTAACTATAACTATAAATTAAGCTTACTACATTTTGAAAGAAACACTTAGATTATTATCATATTACACTTGTACTTTTAGAGAAAATCTCTCCCCTACCCATTTAACTTTTAATTGCTCATTAAGGCACATGTCTTTAAATTTAGTATTATATCATCAGACATAAATTCCACAGTTAGATTTATATATGTTCATCAGACATCATTTCAGAACACAATTATTGACATATGTTTAGAAATAAACCAATGTCCACGCAGTGATATGCTGTTAAAATAGACATGACAAAACCACAGAGAAAAACATAATAACCATTTTATTTCTGTCAACATCTGAAATATGGTGTTAATCCGAGAAAATGATGTTATTCTCTTTGGGATAATTCAAAAGAAAATGATAAATGTTTTTTTCAAGGTTCCTATCTCACATATTTGAATCATCTTTTTATAAGAGCTGATTTTGTAGCAGATTGAAAGTGACACCAGAAGAAGTATGTTGAATATCATATCCAATTTATGCAGCCCCATAATTGTTATCAATTTTTAATGGCACCGGCTCTTGATTATATCTGCTGAGTGTCAATGTGGATATCCCGGTGGTGATTCTTATCATTTCTTTTTACTTGTCATTTGTATGATGATTTCCGAAATGCACTTAACGGAAAATTAGCAGGTACGACTGGGATACAAATACGGACATGCTTTGTTAAGATGATCCCAATATCACATAAAATGACAAAACAGAAACTGTGAAAGTTGTATATCATGTCCTGGAAAGGTTGGGTAGACTTGATAGATCTCTCTGTAATAAATTCATAATGAAAATATATGTGGTATTAAACATAATAAATTGATTGTCTAATCTCTTTATATTTCACATTCAAGTGTTTAATCGTGTGCCTATTATTACATAATCGAATATCTGTATGTGGGAAGAGGTCACTTATCACTTAGAAAACTTGCTTTCCAATCCTTTTGATATTCCAAAATAACAATAAGATATGTCTAAAATAAATCAGTTTTGCACATTAACACGGTTATTAAGCTATTTATATAGACATTCCTTCAGGATGTTTTAGCTCAGCAACAACAAAAAGACTTCATATTGATTACAAATAGGACAAGCGTCTGTGAAATATTTACAACTGAATACCATCTCTTGATCCGCTGACATATGGTAAACACTTGACAAAAGTACTGATAGCGTACATAGCGTATATGTGTGCACGTTTGCATTTGACAGAGTTACAATATATCATCATGCAATTTTATTTCCAATAAATAGCGTAACATTGTTCTATATGAATTAACACTGGCTTTTTATGACAGGGGATATGATATCCTACGATGGCCAACTGGTGTCCTATGTGATATCAATTCACTGTACATTCTCATGTAGAAAACAGTTTAACTAGAAAGGCAGAAAATTCCCGGAACAACCTCGATATAATACCAGTTCTCCGCGATGAGGAAAATGTCAACAATATAATAAAGACATGTTCTAAAACTATAATGCGTAATAAACCATGTTTTGGCACTAACTTGCGGGAGCGAGATTAAAGTACACCCGGTATGGAACTCGTACGTATCATGCGGTAAGAGTTAACAACATATTACAGATAATACCTTAATTCAATATATCAACACCGACCAATCTGGTTATCAGATCTGCATCGTGATACAAGGTTTCGTCCTTCGCCATGTTCACTGTGATACCTAATGTAGTTGTAGCATACGGAACTACCGTAAATGGAAGCATTCTGAAAAGCAGAAGCAATTTATCACTACTTATAAAATGTTAATCCCCTAGGTTTGTCGTTACCAACATGCCACGTTTTACTTCATTTCGATAGGTAGACGGTTTAGATATTCAAATGTACTTGACGTTGTTGTTATCAATTAAATGAAAATTACAATGAATTCTGAAGCTAGTACACCTTTCCATCAACACCTTGATATTCCTTTCTGTCACATTGGATCTGTCTTAAGTCGCATATTCGTTTCCAATTTAAGGCCTTTAAGTCACTAGTGAGTTTCAGAATGCTCCCAGAAAGTTGTATGATGAAGTTTACTTAAAGGTTTGGATCTGCAGTATGAGATATAATATTTCTATTTTCAAGACGATACTCTTGTCATTTTGTACCAGAGTAGAGCTAAATTGAAAGGACTATTGAAAACACACAATCCTTTAAATACTTCATAATTTCTCGAGTACTTTTTACTGAAATATCTAACGAGCTCAACACATATACTTACGTAGTATAAACGAGTTATCCCGCTTCGCTCTGAATATCACTTGGGCAGAACTCATCTTATCTGCCGAGTCACCGTTGCTGCATTCTACCTCTAAATCACAGTTGTCTGGGTTGATTGTACATTTCTCTTCTCGAATCAACCGCCATATGAAATTCATAAAGAGCTGTCTTGTATAATAATAAAGTTTTTTTTTCTAATTAAATCACTTTCAGCATGCCTTTGACATGTCATTAATGATGATATGTTTACTGCAAGCTAAACTGACAGAATAAATTCGATGAAAATGGTCTTACTGAAAAGCGGATATTTAGTGATTTAGGCAAAACCCATTGATATCTTAATTTGATGCTTATTCTGTTATACTGTAAAAACATGGTTTTGTGTGTTGGTTATTTTTTCTTTAATTTTGATTCTCGATAACTCCATTTTGAGTATTACAGCATAGAACTAGTGACCGAGCTACACATTTTAGTGGGATTTCTAGCACGAGGGCCACTGTGTAGCTATGATTTGGCGTTAGCGGCAATACCTTCCCAAGATGGCGGCGCTGCAGAAACGTTGCGTCAACAGTCGCGGATAGGCCGTGCGGAATCTACGTTAGATATCTAATATTAGACCATATTCAAAAATATATTTTATATAGATATATATTTTTGAATTTAGCTAGTGTTTTTTTTTTTTTTTTTTTTTGATCAAATTACTTTTTATTTTAATTACACATACATTTAACATTTTAAAAAATCGTTTTTTAATTAAACATGCCCTCATTTAGATGTGGCCGAGGTGTACCGGTAGACTACTTCCCGTGCAAATTATGACATATATGTTTAGTATCTAGAGTGAAAAACATGTCTTGATTTATGTAAAACACTTGATATTGTAATCACCATCTTGCATACAACAACTTCGGGTGGTTTTTTTCCCCTATAAAGGGCCTTCGGCGTCCATCGGCTGAAGGGATTATCGGGTCACCTAGATTTACAACGCCAATCTCGATTTAGATTGATGACTTTGCATTTTTAATGTTTTGTGTATATGAAATGGTGATCTGATTTATGATATATTTATGTCTTGATAAAGAGACAGATTTTCTCGAAAATACGACAGTTGAAAATGTACATGTCGTTCAACTTATGTTCGCGTTTAGGTACTGCTCATTTAATTTTAGATATGAGTGGGCCTATACAATGATATATATATATATGTTGAGATTAAATCACACCATGCGACCTCGAAGCTATCTTTTCAATAGGGTGTTTGGCCCTGGTTTACACAGGTGACCAGTCTGCTGTCAAATAAAGTGAGCGGAGGGAAATGATCACCCATAATATAAGATGGTTAATCAGCATACGGCTAACTAAACGTGTGTAGGTTTGGTCACTACAGAACCTCAACTTTACTGATAACACGGGTACCACCTAAAGAAGAATTTCGTTGAGCATGTTTACTGTTGTAAAAAGTGAAATTAAGTTACAAGTCATCAACATCATACAAAAAGTTTCCGTGTTAAAATATTTTGCGGAACTGGAAGCGAGTCAGAACAGATCCTTCCATTTACTGTCGATAACTCCTGACGTGTATAACATTGATCTTAAAGATGTTGGTCTATATTGTAGACTATGACTTACCGTTTTATTTTTTGTGATAATATAACCATTTAAGTTTTATTAGCATTTGTGTTTTACCCTTTAGTTTGTTTGATGTTATTTCCCCCCCCCCCCCTTTTTTTTTGATCGCTGTGTTTTATCGTTTGACGTTTTGAAGGGCCGTTTAGAATGTTATAATAATTCATGTCACACAACTCTGACCAGTTATTTACTATTCGTAAGTGATCACCATATACTTTAATATGCTCTTACAAACCAGATGCATCAGCTTGCTCGCCTATCGGTTCATATGACCTTGACAACAAATCACATGTGAAGGGACTCTAATCATTAAAAAAGTATACTGTGCTTTGAGTATTGCAGCGGAACATAGTGATAAGCTTTGATGGCATTACCAACAAATAAATCACAGCTTAAAAATCTTCGATGGTTTGTCACTAATTCTAAGTAAGTACCAACATAATGTGCATTATTATGCTGGAATCGTCAGATTGCACGCCTGTCCGTTCGTATGAACTTGATAATACAACTAATTTACTCTACGATTTTATTTGCAAGGAACAACCTTGTGTTTTGAACTTTGGGACGTCGCAGTTATTGTGTCGCGAGTTGTACTTCTGATACTTTAGTGTAACATTTAAACGAATATTTGCGAGGTAATAACAATGGTCAACAACCGATTTAAAAATAAGATATGGCTATCGCTATGCTTATCATTATAGACTTAAAGCTGCAAAACAATTTCTTCGTAATTCTAAAATCTGGGTCCATATAAAAATTATTTAGTCATTTAATTAGTGGCGTTACCACATCCTACATCAGGTCGTTCTATTCGTGTCATACAAAGGTGATTCACAGCGAGAAGTGGGATGGGTTTTACCTGTAAATAATAATCTTATACAAATTTCAGGTGAACAGATGAAAAAGCCAAGATGCCCCGGGGCATGTATATTGTACAGGTACATGGCTCACATGGATTGATCGTCTCGGGTGAATGCAAAGAAATAACTAACCGTCCACGGATATGGAACAATGTTGAAAGGGTACATGTATTGATATTGTGGTGACTCAGATATTCAGACATGTATATACAGTCATTTAAACACATTTACTTCAAATAATTGGCATCGTATCAATCCATGTTAGATATAATGAAGTCGCAATATTGACATATCGTGTTTGGATACTGATTGATATATAAGGATATATATTTTTTTTTTTTACATAAAATAGTACGATCCTTAAGATTTAGCAAACGAAATGTTATGGATATGCAAAGGATATGGTACAGAAGCGGTACGTTTAAAATGGAGCAGAAAACGTTTTCAAATGTATGTTTACTTGACAATGAAGCTAACCCGAGAACCCAATGGAGTGAAATCCCGGGGTCTCCGTTATCATTTTTTTTTATGTTTTTAATTCCGATACACCAGATACTAAAAAAACGATTCATTTACTCGGGTTCTTTGCGTATAATTAAAATCATCATTTACTTTTGAAATAAGCTGATATTATTTTCTATATTATCAATATCAAGCTTAATAATATCGTATTCAACATTCAACACTGATGTGTAAATATGATAAAATACCCAGAGGACATACAAGTTGTCTTTATTAGAAAAATATACATATTCCCTGCTCAAAAGATATTGAAAGTCTCAACACATTCTTTAGCTGTTTCATATCACTTGTTTGACTTATACTATCCTCTGATATATCTTTTCGGTGTGGGTGGATTTGAATTCACTGCTCTGATATCCCTTTATCAACTTGCCCTGCCGTATCTAAATTGGTATTTGGAGGTGTTTTAAAGCCACGTTTCTTTTCAACAAAAACGTCATTGATTTATCCACCAATGCATAAAACAATTATACGTGTTTACCAAATTATAGCAGTAGGTCCGAATTACACAGTGTAAATTACATTGATATACGTCAATATGGTTTGTACCTAACAATTATTCAGAAACCATGTAGCGATGTTAAGTGATGGACACACCTACTCTCTATTTACTTGAGCTGTAAAAGGAATATTTGAGTCCCGTGCCGTTACGAAATAAAGCCCTATCTGCAAACCGAAAGAGACTTTTCAAGCTCAATGAATACAGTCATGAAACTAAAATATTCCTATCAAACCTTACATATTTCGTTTGTATGAAGGATTAATTGATAGTAAATTTCTACTCATAACGTTTTACTAAACTTCATTCATGAGTGGGCTAATCCTATTCTAAATGGAAATGTGTAAAACTACAAAGTGAAAATTCCTGTCCGAATTAAATCTGTTGTTTATTGTTTGTGAACATATTTGAATATTCTATGTTGTATTCAGTTTTGTTTAGATCATTCTATGGTAGTCATCACCACACCACGCAAATGTGTAAACATATACATCATTCTTATTAAACATAATTTCTAGACGGCTTGCCACAGAGTGGGGATGTTGTTGTCGACTCATCCAATCATAATAAGTAGGTGGAGCTAGATGGTCTTCATTATCATTGAGAAAAACCGACAAATCAGAAAACTGCATTTCTCATATATATCATGACAAATAACTCATAACGCGGCCGATTTCATTTGCTACAGCTTTAAAGCTATTATAGCATATCCAAGAAGCATAAAACCGTATTTACGAGTATAGCAGGTAAAGCCATTCTGGTCGACGGATCGTGTGCGCGTACATCAACTGTATAGGTAAGTTAGCTATCATATGTATAGAGTACCTACTCTTTTTGCATTAATATTACTTGTGGGTAAGACTGTAGAATGACATCTCTCTTCAATTCTCCTATATTTGCGGTGTATAATATTTGCCATTAATATGGGTTGTTCTCCTCAAAATGTAATTTCCTTATCCATTTTAACAGCAGCATTTCACAACTCTTTGCATCTTGCGTTCGACATATGTTTTTTTTCAACTGAATGCAGGTTTCTTGCCATATGGAATCTTGTTTTTTTTTCGTTTGCAGTTACTTAGTATTTATGGTCAAGGCGCAGAAGGTTACCTCATTTAAATACATATCTGCGACACACTATCAGTTTCCTTATGTAAACCTGTATGGTACCATAACAGAGTCACAAATAAACTGAGGAAATCTCTTCCTCTTTGGTTAAACAACCGATGTCACGACTCAACTGTCTGGTTATGTTTTATTCAGGCTGAGATAGTATTCCTGACAAACATTAATGTATTGTAATATTCCTGACTTCCAACGATGTTTGTAGCTACAATTACACAGATATTAGCACAAACAAAAAGATGCAGTTCTTACCAGTTACTATTTACTATATGTCGATACAATCTGAGACACACATAAATGATTATTTCATTATTCCCTAGAACAGGACAGCAGCATTTGGGCGGGAAAATGATTGATTTCACGTTTTCTATTGATGGCTTGTTTGTTTATGTCTGATGTGATTATCTATTGGAGCATGTAAATCATGAATTGTAGAACGAAGTTACGTATATAAAGATATATTAGTCAGTGACGACACTGGATCAACCAACTCCAAACCTGCTATCCAATCGGCATGAATGCGAGATTATCTTGCTAAAACATAAAGGTCCTGTCAATCATTCCTAGCAGCCGATACATCTCAATCTACCACTAAGGCAACTAGCTTAATATCACCCATCTACCCCCTCCCCTATTTTTTTAAGGACATTGTTCCAAATAAACTTACTTGCCCAATATATTGCACTTTTCATATAGTAACTACGTCAGCTTTCCTTATTAAGATTGTTGCCGTTGATTAACTTTAATCCGGAAGTAGAAATCGTCAGTTTCATGAGGCGGTTATTCTTTGGGCGAGTTGACGACTTGAGACTATTTGACCTTTATTCAAAAATATATTTTTTCATATAGATAAATATATATTGGCATTTAGCTTGTGAGTTTTTAATGACATTACCTTTTTTGTAGCTACACATACATTTAACATTTAAAAAAAATGAATTTTCGTCCTTTTAATTAAACATTTCCTCGTTTAGAATGTGGTCGAGATGTAGCGGTAGACTACTTCGCTCGCAATGTGACGTGCAATAGCTTTCGTTTCGATCACGTGTATGCTTAGTATTTAAAGTAAAAAACATGACTAGATTGATGTTGAAGGGATTATCGGTATACTTAAATTTCCACCGCCATTCTCGATTTAGATTGACAACTTTGTATTTGTTTTCTGTTCTATGTATATGATGGATATGATTTGTGTCTTGAGAAAGTGACAGATTGCCTAGGAAATTTAACAGTCAGTTTAAAACGAACATGTTTAATTTATGCTCGCTTTTAGGCACAGCTCATTTAATATTACACATGAACTGGCCTGTACAATAATACATACGTGTTGAGATTAAATCACACCATGTTACTCGAAGCTATCGTTTAAGTTTAAATCAGATTTTTGGGTCAGGTTTACACAGGTGACCAGTCGGCTGTCAAATTAAGTGAGCGGAGGGAATGATCACCTATAATATAAGATGATTAGTACAGCCCAACATATTTCAGATAACCTAGAATTTCATTAATCTCAACAGTTTCAAAAAGGGTCTTTGGTTAGACTTGTAATGTTACGATAAGAAATTCTCGAATAGACAGAAAGTCTATGCAGTCGAATAAAAATGTTAAATGTTGAATGGCTCATCATATTCTATGCACCGAGGGTTATATTCGCCTTTCCACATGTATGCATAATGTATGTATGGCCCACCCGAAGTGGTTCTATTCCTTCTGCCACAGAGCTGTTAAAATAGTTTGGTAAATGAGTTCAAATCAGTAAAATGAATTTTAGAAATAACTGGTGGCAGCGATAAGCATCCTTTGCGGCACGATATGCTTTTTCATTGCCTGGTATTTGTTAGAAAAACATACAGTTTCCCTACTCGAAAGATATTGAAAGTCTCAACTGAACCGAGGTAGTAAAGCTACCATGCGTATAGGACACATTCTTTAGCTGATTCATATCACTTGTTTGACTTATACTATCTTCTGATATATCTTTTCGGTGTGGGTGGATTTGAATTCACTGCTCTGATATCCCTTTATCAACTTGCCCTTCCGTATCTAAATTGGTATTTGGAGGTGTTTTAAAGCTACGTTTCTTTTCAACAAAAAATTTATTGATTTATCCAACAATGCATAAAACAATTATACGTGTTTACCAAATTATAGCAGTAGGTCCGATTTACAGTGTAACTTACATTAATTTATGTCAATATAGTTTGTACCTAACAATTATTCAGAAACCACTTTGTGATGTTTAGTAATGGACACACCTACTGTCTATTTACTTGACCTATGATAGGAATATTTTTATCTCGTGCCTGCACGAAATAAAGCCATATCTGCAAACCGAAAGATAGAGACTTTTCAAGCACAATGAATACAGTCATGAAACTGAAATATCCTTATCAAACCTTACATATTTCGTTTGTATGAAGGATTAATTGATAGTAATTCTCCACGCATAACGTTTTAACTTCATTCATGAGTGGGCTATTCCTATTTTAAATGGAAATGTGTAAAACTACAAAGTGAAAATTCCATCGATCTCGTATACATGAAAACTGATGCAAGAATCGGGGATCAAAATATGCAGATTACGTGAAGAAAATTAAATAACAAGATATTCAAATACATGTTTATATATGTTCAATTTCTAATTTTAGACACTTGATAAGGCGAAACTTTGCTACTTATACAAAAAGTTTTTTTTTTTAAATGAATTCATGTGTTTTATTTTAATACTTCAGCAGGTTTTGTCCAATGTTTTCATGTGGTCACATCATCAAATAAAGTCATGAGATAGCTATATAAGCTTCTGTTCAGTCGTTAACACATTCATGTATAGAACTTACTATCATTGTCCAACGATGCTACAGATTCATTTTGTTACTGCCCAATATCACTCTAGAGCGGATGATAAATTCAAAATTAATTTGGTATCTGGAATCCAATCACGTAATATCACCACTACAGAGTGGTTTTAGATCTAAGCGAGGTACCAAGTATCATTTGGTTAGACTTGAAACTTGCATGAGACTTTTCGAGGAGCACTTGGTCTTTGGTAAAGGCTTTCGACACAACGTGGAAATACGGCATAGTGAATGATCTGCATGACATAGATATTAAAGGTATTCTACCAATTCTATCAAATCCGGAATGGAATGACCCTTTCCGATGTTCATCGGCATGAAATGGGTATACCAGAAGTCTGCAATTTTAACACATTTTGGAATTAACAGCTTTGCCAAAACATTATCCCCTTCAATAGACGGAGCTCTTTATGTAGATGACTTCATAATATGCTATCGATCTAAGCATATGAATACCATCGAAAGACAACTACTGCAATGCTTCAATCGACTACAAATTTGGGCAGGTGGAAATGGTTTTAAATGTTCACAATCAAAAACAGTTTGTATGCATTTTTGTCAAATTCGGAAACAACACGACCATCCAAATCTGTCTTTCTGTGGTGTACCCTTCCGGTTGTTGAGCAAACTAAAGCATTAGGTGCCCCACACTGATTGGGAAGTTTTGCTATGACTATATAGAGCTCTTATTAGACCGAAATTAGACTACGGTTCCATCGTGTATGGATCTGCTAACCTTCATTTATAGTTATTGGACATTGTTCATCACCAATGTCTCAGGCTCGCTATCGCAGCTTTTAAGACCACACCTAAAACAAGCCTATATGTAGAGGCTAACGAACTATTATTATATAGCCGTCGAAATGAATTGACTTTGCAATATACCATTCAGCTTAAGTCAAATCCTTCAAATCCTCTTTTTTCCTTGACTTTGACCCAAATATAAAACCTTGTTTCAAAACAAACCAAAACCTATTCTGTCATTCGGTATTCGACTTTCCATTGTTATACAAAAGACATATATTGATATTGACCAAATTCATTCATTTGGAGCGAAGAAATTCCACCCTGGCTCTTGAATTCACCTGGTTTTGACTTTCCCCTTCATGAAATGGTAAAAACAGACACAGTCAGTTACACTTTTTGTTCATCCTTCTCGAAATTGCAGTTGAAATATAAAACATTTCTACATCTATATACTGATGGTACAAAGATAATAAAATTAGGTAATTTAATTAGGCTATAACAAGGTTACACACGCACACTTGTTCGTCTGCTTTCCCTACGGAAATATACTTGGGAAACTTACTTGAAAAAAACAACTTATGTTCAAAATAGGTGATTTGGTTATAATTGGATCCATTGGCAAGCAGGGAGTTATTAAAAATTCTTCAATGCCAATCGGAACGTATGACACGCAGCCGCCAAGTTCGAATTCACTCACCTCACAGAATCATCAAAACAATAAACACAACAGCGTTCCCTGTGTGACACAAATGCTTTATCATTCACTATCTTCAAAGGGTGTTCAATGCAATGAGGTATTTTTAACACCGATAGCCAATGAACACAAGTGACATGGATCACGTGACATACAAATTACGTTATTCCAAAAGATCGATTAGATAATCTGTGTTGAGTTTGTGTATATATATTGAAGCCACCTGATCAATACATTCACATCCAAATTGGTTGTCTGTAATGAACATTACGCCTTTTTATGCTTAACTGTTACGTTGATGGAAATTATATTTTGTGCGGGATATCACAATAATGCGTGTCGCGGTTGTGACTGTCTCGTTGCTACATATTCATACGCTGTCCACGTGTTTTTGTTTACAAATATTATATTTCGTCTTTACACTCAGCGAGAGAACAGGGGAAGAGAAAAATATTCATACTCCCCCTCGGCAAGCCTCGTGTTTGACAACTTAATAACTCCCTCGGGTTGAGATACCCCTATCTCACCCCAAACGGGATGAATGATTTTTATAAGACCATTCCCGTCTTCAGATGGCCCATACAAACATTACAAATTCGTATATGTTGAAAGGTGAAGATAATCCTCTGTGCATAGGATGTGGTGAGCGATTTAACCTTTTCTTATTGGACTGCATTGATCATCTGTCTACTCGAGAATGTTTTTTTTCATAAAAATGACATGTCTGAAAAACCGTTTTTGTAACTGTTAAAATGAATAAAATTCTACATTACCTGAAATATGTTGGTTTATATAACAGACTCTGGCATACGATTTTAATATTTTGTGTTAACATATCCATTTTAGGTTTTTAACATTTGTCTTTTACCCTTTAGTTTGTTTAATCTTATTTCCTTTTGGATCACTGTGTGTTACCATTTAATGACCCTAATGATATTTTATTGTGTTGATAATTTAATAATAACACTATTTTTGTGTTAATATAGGCATTTAAGAGTTTTAGCATTAGTCTTTTACGTTTTGGTTTGTTAAATGTTAATTCCGTTTGGATCACTGACATTTTGTTTTGACGGACCGTTCGGAATGAAATAATACTAATTATTTTTTTCTGTTGATATTTTCAGGCAAAATTATTTTACACTTTATGTTGACATCATGTATGTGTTAGAAGCAGACACTTTGCCGGCGTCAGCAAGATCTTTAATGGAGAATAAAACAATACTGGTTGTTGGGAATGATCAAATAAGTTGGGTCTGGATTCGATCAACCCTGAAGAATTATGGCATCAAAGTAAGTCTGACAAATATTTATTTATAATATTTTTGCTAATGTACTCCTTTTGACGTTTTCCTGTTAAGGTCCTTCACTTTACTATAATACTGGTAGTCTTGAATGAAATGAAATGAAAACTTAGTACTTTTGTCTTCTCTCTGGTAATATCCAAGTGCCATATCATTACACTATAATGAAGGATAATAGTTTGTTTTGGAAAAGGTTGTTGGGAAAATAACAGGGAGTGTCTATTATTCAGAAAAAAAATATTAACAAACTGCGAAATTATTTCCTGATGCACATATTTTGCCTCCTGTGCTGGACAAAACAATGAAACATATCGGTTTCTTGGTAAATTTTCATTCTAAAATGTCTCTATAAAAAGTTTAATACTGGGATCTTCTTGTTTCTAAGATTTGTTCATCCGTATTAATCAAGTCTTTCCATTATTCCGGTGATTTTAAGTGATTCTATTAATACAAATTGCGTCTTTTTGTCTTGTTTCAGCTTGTTCTTGTCGTATCAGAATCAGTCACCTTTTCTCAAGATGCATTCAAGTGCATCCAATACGATTTCAGTGATCATAGCTTGGATGAAATTCATGCCGAGGAAATCATCAATATATTGTTAGATCTCAACTTGAACATAGATGGATGCTGCACTTTCACAGATGAATGTGGACCATTGACTGCTTATTTGTGCGAGAAACTGACATTGAGTGGAGGTGTTGGCGTACCTGGGGCAACGAATGTTCGGGATAAAAGTAGAACACATAGTTATCTGCGCCAACAAACCGATGGCTACTACAATTTTCCCTTGACGTACAATTATACAGGCAGGAGCACAGTGATAAACAGCGAAAACACGTTGCAATCGGCTATACAAACTATTGGATTTCCAGCGGTCTGTAAACCAGAACATGGAGCAAATGGAAAGGGAGTAATGATGTTTTGGAACAAAGAAGAATATGAAGATGTGTACCAAAAGCTTGAAAATACACTCAAAGATGGACA
Source organism: Ylistrum balloti (assembly GCF_031769215.1). Taxonomy (NCBI): domain Eukaryota; kingdom Metazoa; phylum Mollusca; class Bivalvia; order Pectinida; family Pectinidae; genus Ylistrum; species Ylistrum balloti. The sequence continues at coordinate 64,455 of NW_026782692.1, read as the reverse complement.
TTCAATCATGTTGATGGAATATTTTGATGGCACTGAACATGACATCGAGGTTATCATTTATCAAGGGGAGGTCCTTGCTGCAATTGTTTCAGATAATGGTCCGACAATGCCTGGGTCCTTCGTTGAAACATCAATGTCCATGCCGTCATGCCTTTCCCCGTCCGATATCTCAAAACTGAGGACAGCAGCATCGGACTGCTGCATAGATATCGGTTTGCGGAACGGAGTGTTTAATGTTGAGATGAAGTTGACATCAGTGGGTCCAAAACTGATCGAGATAAACGGACGTATGGGTGGAGATTATATACGGAATTGGATGCATATCTGCTACGGATTCGACCTACTTTGGTATGTTGTCGTGATTGCTGCAGGCATTAGACCTCCTATTCCGACAGTTGAAACAACCGTTCACATGATGGGAGTAACGTGTGCATTGCCTGTGCATGAAAAGTTACTTTGCTACAAAGAGTTTGGAGCAAAAGTTGATCAGTTGATTCAGTCGAGACAAGTTCATTTCTTTGGCGAGAAATTTGTTGAAAGTAAAAGCATTCCCACCAAAAATGCAGTTGCTATATGCAATATTGCAGTTGTAAAACCGGACTTAGTTAGTGCTAAATCATCACTGCTTGATATTTGCGACTTACTTGATATAAATACCACTCTTTTTCATGTACCGACATATCTTTCAGATTTTGCTCCAACAAAAGTGTGATGTGAATTCTTTTCAAGACATGGAGATAAAATGGAAAAAAAAATGCTTTAGACTTCTGTCAAAACATCAATTAAGCGTAATTATTATAGATAGACCTAACATCAGTGTGACGGACAAACAAAATGCAGAATGATATATACGCATTCTGTAAAGCAACGTCAATCGATAACATTTAAGCCGAAGCAAAACAGATAACTGTCCTGCAGATAGCTAGAAGATATCATTCGGAGAATTACTAGCAAAATGATCATTGTAAAAAATGTATTAAATGCTGTCAATGCATCAGAGTGAATATGACTTTTCTTGATTTTTTTTTTCTTAATGAGAAGTGTTTATTATTTTTGTTCTAGATTATTTCATGATCATACGTAAGTCAGTCACATACTCTAAAACAATGATTAAGCAACGTGTTTTTTTCATCCGACAATATTCATTATGTTATTCCCGATATAGTCATGATTTCTGAAGATGTCAAAATAAGATCTGATTTTATTCAATATTTTATCGTTATGGAATTGGATGATAATAGAGAGAATAATACATAAATCCTAATGTCTATTTGAAAGAAACGCAATCGCGGCTCTCTAGGCAACCATCGAGACGAAGTTGTCCTTGCTATGACAGTATAGAGCTCTTATTAAATCAAAATTAATTAGACTACGGTTCCATCGTGTATGGATCTGCTAGACCTTCATATTTAAAATTATGGGACACTGTCCATCACCAAAGCCTCAGGCCCACTCTCGGAGCTTTTAAGACCGCACCTACAGCAAGGCTATATGTAGAAACTTACGAGCCATCACTATATAGCCGTCCAAATCAATTGGCTTTGCAATACACCTTTCAGCTAAAGTCAAATTCTTCAAATCCTGCTTTTTATTGATATTGGCCAAATTCATTCAAATGGAACGATAGAAAGTCCACCCTGGCTCTTGAATTCACCTGGAGTTGACTTTCCTCTTCATGAAATGGTTAAAACAGACACAGACAGTTACACCATTCGTTCATCTTTCACGAAATTGCAGATGAAATATAAAACATTTCTACATTGATATAATGATGGTTCAAAAAATAATGATAAGTTTGCTTCGGCCATGGTTACACAAGATGAAACATATGGGTGCCGGCTACCGAACAACGCCTCAATATTCTCGGCAGTAGCGCGAGCTATCTACCTCGCCCCTGAATATATTCAAAGAAACAAAGTAATTAGAGCTGTTATCCATTCACACTATCTTTCTGTTCTGCAATCTTACCAATAGAAATATCGAAGATATATTCATATATACATTGATACTATATCATGAATTTGGCTTTAACTTGCTTTTTGCTTGATTTATGGTCACAAGGGAATTTTGATCTAATGAGAGCTCTATAAAGTCTTACAAAAGCATGTCTATCAACTATCAGCTATCTATTAATACTTTATATACTTATTTTCATTATGACACATAGACATGTCTAAATTTAACATTGAATTCATATATATATATATGTTTGACAGAAGGTAATGGCATCATGCATGTGATAAAAATGATAATCAAGGTAAACATTTCCAAATATATAATTTGTATTAAAGGCATACCATACTTACAATAATAATGATATAGTCGTCATAAATTTTTCTGTGGATAAAAGTACTAAAACAATAAAATAAATTTGATAGCTTTCATGTCTATGATAGTTTTTCCTAAAATGTTTTTTATGTACTACCTCTATATAACATCTGATTAATCTCTCCATATCTACTTTATGATTACCAGAAAAAAAGTGTTTGCGAACGTGTCATTCATGTAAGGGCCATATATCAGAGAAACTGTCAGGACTTAATGACATCACAAATGAGTTGAATAACAAAAAGATCAACAATATTCATCAGATCAGAGCTAAAGCATTTTCAGTCCCACATCAATAAATTTGCACTAACATTCACGCAGCAAAATCATTGACGGTGAAAAATGCCAATAGTCGACAAAAAAAAAAAAAAAAAACATTTATTTCCAGGCGACTGGTTTAGGAGGTCATCTGGATACGCCAGTAGGATATACATTACAAGTCACCGACTTACCTACCAAAGGTAAACCATATATATTGCCTTGAGTGTCAGAAGGTCTAACACCAACGAGACAACAACAGAGGCCGGCGAAAATAATTGATTTGAACATTTTTAAATAAAACGACGGAGCTGTATGGTAATGTTTCTTAAAAAGATGAAATATTTTATTCGAATATTGGCGTGTTCAATGTAATCGTTTTTTTTTTCTCTCAATATAAGCAACTGACATATGGACAAGTGCTCTGTGGTCGTAAGGTTTAATCGACTTAGCGTTTGATATTACGAACTCCTCTCTTTTTTGGAAATTTCTTGTTTGTTATGCCATTAAAAACATGAAAATGCATGATTAAGTAGATTTCTATATAAAAAAGATGGATATGGACATCAAATTAAAATCATTTATGGGAACATTCCGAGCTGGGGGATATGGCATAAAAGCTGAAGGTAAAATTAATAATTTCTGCCTTAATTCTCCAAATATAGTCATTTCTTATTTTTGTTACAGGTACTTAAGCAAAAAGTGTTAAGAGATATGCGGCAATCGTTTCATCTTGGCGTTGAATACTGATAGCAAAACAAAAAAAAAAAAAAAAAAACGTTATCGTCCTGATTTATGGCAGAACACTTTTCGAAATACTCGAAAGGTTAAAAAAATACTTCCTCAATGAAATGCCAAGAGACTGAATCAAATATTTCTCGCATTTTGTATATGTTTAGCATCAAACAGTCTACTCATCAGTTAAAAAAAAGATTTCGAAAATGATAATTTGAATTTGAAACTGTTACCACGAAACTCGACGAAAATGTTGTCAACCAGAAACCCGTTTATTTTCATTATTTCGTCATCAGTATATTTCTTAATTGCTATGGGAAAATGCAGGTTCTTATGTAGAATTGCGTCTTCTTCGCAAAGCCTGATAACTTTCTAAAGAATGGCTGAGGGTTCTACTTTAATTTTTCAAATACTTATTACTTTATTATAACGTACTGAACTTACAAATTATAAGTATTGCCTATATTCGTAAGCTTTACTCCTCCGGTTTTGTGTACTCTATTATCATGATTAACGTTAACTTCAACGGTGCATTGAAATACTTTTCGGTCGATCAATCAAATTGATGTTTTGCATGTTGCTAGATATAGGTATTAAACTTTTGTGTGATTTTTATATTTTGATTGCTATTGAAATTGCGTCCACAGTTGCCTCTGAGTAGGTACACCCATTGTATGCTAACAGACACAAATGTCCGTTAGATGCTTATATGAAAACATATATGAAGTAAACACAACCGTACAGACAATTGAATTTGTCACATTCATTTCTCTTTTGGGGCAACAATATTACCTAAATTACATCACACACAGAACGTAAAACAAATACAACATTATTAATTGAAATCGAGAAAGGTACTGTGAATTCATAAATCTCGTTAATCTGTTTAATGTCCATTTCATATGTATTACTCTCATTTTTCAACAAAATGTAAAGACTAAGTGTGTTAAAACGGGCGCCCAAGCTAGTATGGATCTGGACCTGTCACGTGTTTAACCGTATTCGGGTGAACTTTATTGCCCGAGACACACCACTCGCCACTGCGTGAGGCGTTTAACGTAAGCATATACTATTGCAAAAGGGTGTACAAACGAAAAGTATTAATCTTGAATATACGTCATCAGCAATAAGTAGGACAAAAATCACAAGAGCGTGAAGAGATCTTGATACCACGTATCAATATCATCTAAATAATCACTGAGGATTGATTTTTTGCTACATCCGCGATCGAATAATTACCGTTAAATCAAACTGCCTCGAAAATCACTTTTATATTCGAACAGTAGTTCTTTAAGTTTGTTAACAAAACACAAATGTACAAATCTCATGATGACTTAGACAGGGGATGTGTGCAGTAGAAAGTCTTAACAGTATGGACGAAAAGAGGACAGAAATATTATATTAATTCAATAACCAGTTCTATATAAACTGACTGCCTCCTCTCTTGGGAAACAACATATATAGCAGAAATTGGTTTGAGGAAGCCTTAAGACGAAAGGGATTGGGATTTATGGCTAGATTTTAACTAAATGCATGAAGTATCGCCACAAATCACAAAATTTAAAGTCGGGAAGTACGACTTGGCTATCACTTTATAAAAGATATAAATATAGAAATATAAAGCCACATAAAGCCACAAGAAGTTAACTAAAGCACAATGATGACATACGTGTTTCACAAATAAATTGCAGCCACAGGCATAGTGTCTCATAAACACATCTTGTGTTTTTAAAAAAAAAACTGGTCGTGAGTGATATTTTGGTTTATGAGCTGATTTCTACGTCTGAACCGTGAATGATGAAAGAAAAATACTTCATATCTAAATTGACACACAATTACATTCATACTTTGACTGCAGTCGGCAAAAGTTTTTGTTCTTATCAAAATATCTATATATTAGATCATTCTGTAGTTTGAAATGTTATAAAACGAACAGGTATAATACATACGATGAACCAATAATCCACTTTTTATGCCTTGGCAATTTATGTTAATATGATATCATCATAGCCATTATCTATTACTATAATGAAAAGGCTATATACTACAATATTATTGATTTTCGGATAGGTTTATTTTCAATCATTTCGTGAATACTCTTCTACCTTGGATAGAGTGGTGGATAGTACTAAACGGTACCAAGGGGAGAGGGTTGTTGGGAGGTCCGTGAAAGGAAGAAGAAATCAAATCAAAGAAAGATAATATGAACGGGACGAATGGAACAGAGGCTGACTGATGTATCGGGAGAGATTCACCAACTCAACATCTTTATACATGCATTTAGATCTAATCGCTACCTATTCTCACATAAATAAACATATATAGATGTACGTCATTGTATGTACATTTTAGGTGTGTTATGTATTTTGTGGGAAGAGGGCTTGATGTAAGTTAAAAATTGTATCCTCATTGCATATATATTTTAAAATATCTTGACGAGATTCGCCTAATCATTGCGCTTTCTCAAAATCCATGACATCTTTATGAATTTAAATATGGTATTATCAACATTTTCATGTTTAATTATATGATATGGTAACATTATCTAAACAAACTGTGCATTTTTTGGTTTGTAAAGGCCACTATATTTCTGTTTATGTTTGGTCTTTAATGCCTATTTGCAAATGTACGACTACCAAAAGCAAACATAAACTATTGTATATGCTTCTTTGGCCAATTTGAAATCCAACTTTTGTCTCAACATTTTACTTTAATTTTACTCTTTCGGTGCAAACAACATCGATCCGCATTAAGCTACTAAGGTTTGAGAGGATTGCTTTTACATGAATGTCCCATTCAAGGAGATGAATTATTACTCTGATAAATTTCAAATGTGAAATTATGCATATGAAACTGTCTTGTCGATATTGCACATTTCATTTTTAAATTATTCAATATCCATTATTCATGGAATCAAAAAATGGTGAAACAGCTGTTTGAAGTATTTTTTTTATTTCCATATATGATTCTACATTATTTATATTGAAATGAATATTACTTTGGTATGTCTTGTACAATATTCGGGACTATATTTGTTCTCTCCTTTTGATGTTCTTGGTATAAATTACATTCACCAAAAAGGTATGGGATATGATTAAACGAATTCGCGGTAAAACCGTCCATTTTATGGATAAAATGTCTCTGTGTACCTGCAGAGGCTACAATAGCACATACATGCTGTTGTATTTGCTTCTATGGCCATTTCTAAACCCCATTTTTCTCTCAAAATTTTGATTGAATTCTACTCTTTCGGTGCAAACAACATCGACCAACATTAAGATACTATGGTTCCAGATGATTGATCTTACAGGTTTGTGCTATTAAAGGAAATTATTATCGTGATAGATTATATATATGCAATTATGCATACAAAAGTCACACGTTTTCAACGTTAAGGAAACAATCGGCAAGAGATACGATGGAAATACCTCAAAAAAACTGTCCAACCGATGTCTTTCAAACTTTTTACAATTCTAATGCCCATGTGTGTTATATCATTATCAATACTTAGACTATTTTATTTTCCATGTTTTCTCTGTTACAAGGGATCGGGATATGAAGATCACTGTAGGTTTTGCTTTTGCTTTTCAATTATCTGTACGCGCGCTGAAAAGAAAACAAGAAGGGATAGACTAATTCAAACCCACACCTTGACTATAGGTATATACGTTTTGACTTCCCTTTACAGCTGGTGATATGCAATTTTATTATCTTTAAAAATGTGTTCAGTAGTCAGTGATTCATGAATATGCAGTTTCCAAGCCGTTGATAATGCAATTTGGTATTTCCAATTTCCTATCATGCACAGATCAGTTATGTTAATTAAAATGACCACAATGAAAGATGGAAGTGAACCCAATTGTTCATTTGACCAAAATACACAGAAATTGTAAATGTTCTTCACAAAATATCAAATGTCAAAAATAAACGTTAATAATAAAACATTCTTTTGGAAGTGATTGCCAGTTTATATTATATATATGAGAGAGAATACTATCCAAATCTTCCTCAACTAGCCGTGACCCTTGGCTCCTACTGGTCACTATATCGCCCTTTATATTAATCACTGTGGTCCTGCCATGTTTGATGATCATGGCATAATTCAAATCTCAAAATTCACATGAGTCTGCAACAGGACGATATTCACTATCAGTTCTTAAAACATAAGAGAAACATTTTGATAATTTGATTATATTTTTAGATTTTTAAGTCATGGAAAAAGTCAACAATGATTCCTATCACAGAACACGGTAAACAAAACGACAGATACCTGAAGGTACTGGACAATATTGTGTTTTAAAATTCAGGAGCCAGTGTGGAATTTCTAACGTTCCGAATTACTGAAATTGGTCAAAATCAATATTTGCGTTTTGTTAAAAAAAAAAAGGTGGAAATCCGAATATCAAAGGGTGGAATGATCTTTAGTTGGTTTTGAAACAATGTTGTATATGACAACACGAGTGAGAAGGCAGGATTTGATAGATCTGATTTTTAGCTGAATCGTGTACTGCAACGCTAATTTATTTTCACGGCTATATAGTGATGGTTCGTTAGCCTCTACATAGAAGCTTGATGTAGGTGTGGTCTTAAAAGCTGTTAGAGCCCTGGTGATGAACAGTGTCTGATAATTTAAGATAGGAAGGTCTAGCAGATCCATTCACAATGAAATCGTAGTCTAATTTTGATCTAATAGGAGCTCTCTAAAGTCTAAGCAAAACTTTTCTATCAGCACTCCAACCAGTACGATATCGTGGAGATCTTTCATTATGGCAAATTTCCACGTTTTGTCATAAGCCTTTTCCAATTCGGTTCATTAGAAAAACCTTGCGCACAAAGGTTACTAGTCTAACCAAAGGATCGTTGGTACATCGCTGAGATCCAATTCCGCTTTGTAGAAGTGATATTATGTGATTGTATTCTAGATACCAAATTAATCTTGAATTTATCATCTGCTCTAGAGTTTTACAAACGGAACTCTTCAGTGATATTAGGCGGTACCTGGAGGGTTCTGTCATGGCTTTACCCTGTGTTTGGATAGGAATTACAGTTGCTATTTTCCATGACTTTTGGACATTTCCCGATTAAAAAATATAATTAAAAATATCAAGAAGTTTTTTTTATAATGACTAGATAGTAGATGTTTTAGGAACTGATAGTGAATATCATCAGGTTCTGTTGCAGAGTCATGTGATTTTTTTTTCGATTCTCTAAGTTGAGATAGATTAATTTTAAGTTACACTGTTTTGAAAGCATTGTTATCTTTGAACATGAATATTACATTTCTTTAATGCTTCAAGCCAAGCTTTACTTGTTAAAATAGAATCGTTTCTTGTGTATTAAGAAATGTCTATCGAATTTACATATAGTAGGTTCGATATCGCAGTGCTGCTTTCCAGTATCATAATTCTCACAATTTACTTACTTATAATAATAAAGACAATGGCGATATTTTGTCAAAAAAATATATTTATTTATTATATTATTTATACGATATAAACACAATTAGTACTTGTTAGGTTTCCTGATGTATCCGTTGTTGTTTACATCGTTCTGGTTTGAGAAGGTGATACTACTACCAGAATTAACAAAGCTTTACATGAACGTGATACAGTAGATGACGCTTTCTCTTTCGGGGAGCCTGGTATTTTTCATTCTATTGTTTTCCAGGCATCTCCGTTCATATTTTGACCTAATTTGATCGAACTTGAGTTTTCAAAATGATAATTTTAACATGTTTGTATTTTGTCTTTATGTCAACAGAGGAAAGCAGGGCGATTTGTTGAGGATTCCTACAGATATTACCATGTTTAGCGCACATAAAGATGTCTGCATGACACTACGATATTATTATTGCAGTATGTATGTAGAAACAAAAAACCAGATGACCCAAATGGATAAGCGTCTTTCGATTCATGCAATGAAAATATTTGTCAGTATATGTATGCAATATCATGTTTCCCCTTTCCTCATCGACAGGTAGTACAAAGAACTCATTGTGCATAATGAAAATGCTTAGAAAACAGAGTAAAATTGTTGCTTAAAATGAAAAGAAAATATCCCAAGTTTAGTTTTTATCTTACGGAAATGCAATTAATTGAAGTAGCAGTTATAACAAAAAGATTATCTCATTGTCATTGATTGATAATGAAACAATAATTCCATTATTATTGTTAGCACACGGGAGGTCGGACTTCGATCAGACAATGTCATTTACACACAATATTTCACTATTAAGTCACCACTTGCCTGGTCCTGTATATGTATTAATTTTGGCAATGTTGCGATATCAGCGCAAAAAAAAAAAAACAACAAAAAAACAAAAAAACAAAAACAAAAACAAAACAAACACAAAAGAAACAAATTTTAACGGCTCTGTGGCAGGAGGAATGGAAACAATATACAAATAACAAATTGCACTCTGTAAAACCCATTTTCGGTGAATAGTCTCCATGCTATAGAGACAACCACCGAGACGCTGTTGTCCTTGCCCGTCTTCAGATCGATCATATATACCTTACACTGTCATATATGTTGAAAGGCGAAGATAATCCTCGGTGCATAGGATGTGATGGACCATTAAACACCGTTAATTTGTTTTATTGGTCTGCATTAACCTTCTGTCTACTCGAGAATGTTTTTTATTCTAACGTTACATCTTAAAAAAAACTCTTTTTGTAAAAGTGTACATTACCTGAAAGATGTCGATCTACATAATATACTATGACGTACCATTTCATTATTTTGTGTTAATATAACCATTTAAGGTGTTTAGCATTTGTCTTTTACCTTTTTGGTATGTTTGATTTTATTTCCCCTTTTGGTCGCTGTTTGTTTTACAAGTTGATGTCCCTAATGATCTTTTATGTGTTGCCAGGCCGTTAATAATGCAACAATAATGATAATATTAATAATAACCATACACAATAGAACCGTAATCAGATTTTGATCTAATAAGAGATCTATAAAGCCATAGCAATACTTTCTGTCATCTCCCAAACCAGTGTGAAACCTCCTTGAGTATATTCAGTACCTTAAGGCATTTGGCTTTATGGTATTTGATATGCGGAAGGAACGACAATTTCCTGTCGAATATAATTTGGTTTGCTCAACAATCGGAATGGATAAACCACGGAGAGACGGATTTGATCGCTGTGTTGTTTCCGAATTTGGCAAAAATGCATACAATCTGTTTTAATTGTAAAATTTGTAGTCGATTCAAACATTGTTGTAGTTGTCTTTCGATGACATTCATATGCTTTGATCGATATTATGGAATGAAGCTATCGACTTAAAAGAGTGCCCTCCATTGATGGGGGTAATGTTTTGACAATACTGTTAATTTTAAGTAAAAAAGTAAGCTAGAGAATGCTGCCTTGTGGTACTCCCATTTCCTGCTGAGGAAAATCGGAAAGGGTCGTTCTATTCCGGATTTGAAATACTCTATCTGATAGAAAATTTGAAATAAAATTTGGTATATTACCTCGAATACCTCTATCGTGCAGAATTTTTATTATGCCGTATTTCCACTTTGTGTCGTAAGCCTTTTCAAAATCGAAGAAATCAACAACCAAGTGCTCCTTCTTTAGGAAAGCCTCACACACAAAGGTTTCATGACTAACCAAATGATCGTTGGTACCTCGCATAGATCTAAATCCGCTTTGTAGGGGTGATATTATGCGATTGGATTCCAGAAACCAAATTTATCTTGAATTTATCATCCGCTCTATAGTTTTACAAACGCAACTCGTAAGTGATATTGGGCGGTAACTGGAGGGATCTGTTGTATATTTACCCTGTTTAGGGATAGGAATCACAGTTGCCATTCTCCATGATTTTGGGACATTACTTGATCTAAAAATATAATTAAAGATATCAAGAAGTTTTGCTTATGATGACTCTGGTAGATGTTTTAGGAACTGATAATGAATATCACCGGGTTCTGTTGCAGAGTCAAGTGCTGTTTCTGTCTGCAAATACTGTTTGCTGAACTCTAGTAACCCGGTTAATCGATTCCAATGAAACTTTATATAACTATAAAGGACGAAATGTGATTGTGCTTACAACTGTTTCCATGAAATTTTGGTTACTCTGGAAATTGTAAATGACCATTACTCCTTGGTCATTCAACACAGTTTATCAATTATATGGTTATGATCAACTAATCAAATGAGTAATACATTAGGTGTTTCCCAGTTACTATGGAAACGCATATTTTAATTGACATGACAAACATGCTAAGGCAAAAGGTGGCTTCTCATTGATCAAAATTGAGATATTACTCGATTTTGAATGATTGATATGGGCGTAGTGGATGTCAAACACCACCGTTAAAGTTTTGTGAATTATGTTTATAAAGATGGCATGCCCAATGATATGGTGATTATTGAATGATGGTGGCAATGGCATGGTGATGATACAATGGTTTTGACAAGAATATGGCAATTACACAATGGTGGTGACATTGATATGGTGATCACACATTGGTAGTAACAATGATATGCAGAAGATGACTTGGTGAACGATAATGCACAGAACAGAACACCCTTTTACACTCCAAACCTTCACTTCGGAATAAGCCTTTTTTTAAATAAATAATATACCCTAGCACGCATACAAGTAATGCCGACATGTTCTTGAACGGATTTACCTGTCAAATATTATAGTTACTATACCGATCTTTCAGCAATACATTATATACCCAAATAGCATTAATTGTTCTTTTGACATTACTTTCTACATTTTTAACTAAGACGGTAAATGTGTAAGTGCAGGTTGCACGACCGTCTTCAGGAGAGACAATAAAGCCAAAGACATCTGTTGGACATATAAAAACATCACGAACACAACTGGTTTCTTGAAGCTTATAAAGCAGATCACAATAACTTTACTGACGATTACGAATATGGGATGTGTACCAAGTGTTTTAGAATTATCAGAAAAGAAACTCACAATCCGAAGGGCAGAACGTTGGTGTTGATGAAGACGTGATCCGTATGAAGAGTTTAAATCAAAACTACCATATTGCTGAAGCGCACAGAATAACAGTTCATCTTTCTTCACAAGCTGTGGTGTCCTTGGTCATCATGTTTTTGTTCACATCACTTCACAGGAAAAGATCTTAACCTTAAGTTGGAGGTATAAATATCTTTATCAAAACGTCAATCCAAAGCAAATTTCCCCCCTTTGCATGTTTCGTTATCTTTAAAAAGATGCATAACAGTATTGTTATTCAATTTAAATTACTTTGCAAAAGACTAATTTTTTTAAGCAAACTATTTTATAATGTTTTGAATTTTTTTTTCACATAATTACGATTGGACTTCAATAGGAAGATGTGATTTCGCTTAATGTAAAACGAGCCTGTTCTTTCTCAGAATCATTGAATTGTTTATCTCCTGTTCCAGTTATATTTAAAACTGTGACTTCTTGCTTTGCATTGCATGATATAAAACGCTTTATTATCATAAAGTTCATGTTACGCTTTCTTTAAAACAAGAACAAAATAATTTTGTAGCATTTTCCCTAAAAACAAATACTTTTTATCATGTTTGGCACACAAAGGGCGCTATATATTTGCCTATAAATAATTGGTCTTAAATGCCTATTTGTGCAAACAACATCGACTAACATACTAATACTAAGATACTAATGTTCGAGAGGATTGGTGTTACATATATGTGCTATTGAAGGACATTACTATTCTGATAAATTCTGTCTATAATATTATGCATATGAAATCTTCATCTGTTAAAATGCTTTGTCGTCATGGCATATCTCTTTTGGAATTATTCAATATTTATCATTCATGGAATCACAGACTAGTCATGTAATGGTGAAACAGCTGTTCGAAGTTGTCTATTTCCTTATCTGGTTATACATCATTTGTATTGAAATATTACATTTGTGTCTTTTGCCCATATAAATAATCATCATTATCCTCCTCCATTTGACTCCATTTGATATTTGAAATGTCATCCTGCGTAGGAAGGAGAAGTGCAAGGCTTAATTCTTTTGTTCTTAATCTTCACCATACCTACATTTATATAGATAACCTCTCATGGTTTTTTCATGTAAAATTTGACTCAGATTTGAATTGTCGAGTAAAAGTTTAAAACAAATTTTTAAATTTTCCATAATGGGTTCGCACCTTGGCTCCAAGTTGCCACTGTACCTTTATTCATATAAATTACTCTACACAGAACTATTTCTGTAAATTTGGCGATTTTAACAGGCAGACTGTATTGCTGGAGAATCAAAGTACATTTGCGTATTTAATGTTTATCTCAATATGTATTTTATACGTCAGTGGAATTTACGCAATCTAATAACTACCAGGTAATTAGTATATAAGCGGAGAGGAATCGTAAAACCTTCTTCTGGCAGATCCATTCACAATGAAATCGTAGTCTAATTATGATCTAATAGGAGCTCTATAAAGTCTAAGCAAAACTTTTCTATCAGCACTCCAACCAGTACGATATCGTGGAGATCTTTCATTATGGCAAATTTCCACGTTTTGTCATAAGCCTTTTCCAATTCGGTTCATTAGAAAAACCTTGCGCACAAAGGTTACTAGTCTAACCAAAGGATCGTTGTTACATCGCTGAGATCCAATTCCGCTTTGTAGAAGTGATATTATGTGATTGTATTCTAGATACCAAATTAATCTTGAATTTATCATCTGCTCTAGAGTTTTACAAACGGAACTCTTCAGTGATATTAGGCGGTACCTGGAGGGGTCTGTCATGGCTTTACCCTGTGTTTGGATAGGAATTACAGTTGCTATTTTCCATGACTTTTGGACATTTCCCGATTAAAAAATATAATTAAAAATATCAAGAAGTTTTTTTTTATAATGACAAGATAGTAGATGTTTTAGGAACTGATAGTGAATATCATCAGGTTCTGTTGGAGAGTCATGTGATTTTTTTTTTTTTCGATTCTCTAAGTTGAGATAGATTAATTTTAAGTTACACTGTTTTGAAAGCATTGTTATCTTTGAACATGAATAATACATTTCTTTAATGCTTCAAGCCAAGCTTTACTTGTTAAAATAGAATCGTTTCTTGTGTATTAAGAAATGTCTATCGAATTTACATATAGTAGGTTCGATATCGCAGTGCTGCTTTCCAGTATCATAATTCTCACAATTTTCTTACTTATAATAATAAAGACAATGGCGATATTTTGTCAAAAAGATATATTCATTTATTATATTATTTATACGATATAAACACAATTAGTACTTGTTAGGTTTCCTGATGTATCCGTTGTTGTTTACATCGTTCTGGTTTGAGAAGGTGATACTACTACCAGAATTAACAAAGCTTTACATAAACGTGATACAGTAGATGACGCTTTCTCTTTCGGGGAGCCTGGTATTTTTCATTCTATTGTTTTCCAGGCATCTCCGTTCATATTTTGACCTAATTTGATCGAACGTGAGTTTTCAAAATGATAATTTTAACATGTTTGTATTTTGTCTTTATGTCAACAGAGGAAAGCAGGGCGATTTGTTGAGGATTCCTACAGATATTACCATGTTTAGCGCACATAAAGATGTCTGCATGACACTACGATATTATTATTGCAGTATGTATGTAGAAACAAAAAACCAGATGACCCAAATGGATAAGCGTCTTTCGATTCATGCAATGAAAATATTTGTCAGTATATGTATGCAATATCATGTTTCCCCTTTCCTCATCGACAGGTAGTGCAAAGAACTCATTGTGCACAATGAAAATGCTTAGAAAACAGAGTAAAATTGTTGCTTAAAATGAAAAGAAAATATCCCAAGTTTAGTTTTTATCTTACGGAAATGCAATTAATTGAAGTAGCAGTTATAACAAAAAGATTATCTCATTGTCATTGATTGATAATGAAACAATAATTCCATTATTATTGTTAGAACACGGGAAGTCGGACTTCGATCAGACAATGTCATTTACACACAATATTCCACTTTTAAGTCACCAATTGCCTGGTCCTGTATATGTATCAATTTTGGCAATGTTGCGATATTAGCGCAAAAACAAAAACAAAAAACAAAAATAAAAACAAAACAAACACAAAAGAAACAAATTTTAACAGCTCTGTGGCAGGAGGAATGGAAACAATATACAAATAACAAATTGCACTCTGTAAAACCCATTTTCGGTGAATAGTCTCCATGCTATAGAGACAACCACCGAGACGCTGTTGTCCTTGCCCGTCTTCAGATCGATCATATATACCTTACACTGTCATATATGTTGAAAGGCGAAGATAATCCTCGGTGCATAGGATGTGATGGACCATTAAACACCGTTAATTTTTTTTATTGGTCTGCATTAACCTTCTGTCTACTCGAGAATGTTTTTTATTCTAACGTTACATCTTAAAAAAAAACTCTTTTTGTAAAAGTGTACATTACCTGAAAGATGTCGATCTACATAATATACTATGACGTACTATTCCATTATTTTGAGTTAATATAACCATTTAAGATGTTTAGCATTTGTCTTTTACCTTTTTGGTATGGTTGATTTTATTTACCCTTTGGGTCGCTGTTTGTTTTACAAGTTGATGTCCCTAATGATCTTTTATGTGTTGCCGTGCCGTTAATAATGCAACAATAATGATAATATTAATAATAACCATACACAATAGAACCGTAATCAGATTTTGATCTAATAAGAGATCTATAAAGCCATAGCAATACTTTCTGTCATCTCCCAAACCAGTGTGACACCTCCTTGAGAATATTCAGTACCTTAAGGCATTTGGCTTTAAGGTATTTGATATGTGGAAGGAACGACAATTTCCTGTCGAATATAATTTGGTTTGCTCAACAATCGGAATGGATAAACCACGGAGAGACGGATTTGATCGCTGTGTTGTTTCCGAATTTGGCAAAAATGCATACAATCTGTTTTAATTGTAAAATTTGTAGTTGATTCAAACATTGTTGTAGTTGTCTTTCGATGGCATTCATATGCTTTGATCGATATTATGGAATGAAGCTATCGACTTAAAGAGTGCCCTCCATTGATGGGGTAATGTTTTGACAATACTGTTAATTTTAAGTAAAAAAGTAAGCTAGAGAATGCTACCTTGTGGTACTCCCATTTCCTGCTGAGGAAAATCGGAAAGGGTCGTTCTATTCCGGATTTGAAATACTCTATCTGATAGAAAATTTGAAATAAAATTTGGTATATTACCTCGAATACCTCTATCGTGCAGAACTTTTATTATGCCGTATTTCCACTTTGTGCCGTAAGCCTTTTCAAAATCGAAGAAATCAACAACCAAGTGCTCCTTCTTTAGGAAAGCCTCACGCACAAAGGTTTCATGACTAACCAAATGATCGTTGGTACCTCGCATAGATCTAAATCCGCTTTGTAGGGGTGATATTATGCGATTGGATTCCAGAAACCAAATTTATCTTGAACTTATCATACGCTCTATAGTTTTACAAACGCAACTCGTAAGTGATATTGGGCGGTAACTGGAGGGATCTGTTGTATATTTACCCTGTTTAGGAATAGGAATCACAGTTGCCATTCTCCATGACATTACTTGATCTAAAAATATAATTAAAGATATCAAGAAGTTTTGCTTATGATGACTCTGGTAGATGTTTTAGTAACTGATAATGAATATCACCGGGTTCTGTTGCAGAGTCAAGTGATGTTTCTGTCTGCAAATACTGTTTGCTGAACTCTACTAACCAGGTTAATCGATTCCAATGAAACTTCATATAACTATAAAGGACGAAATGTGATTGTGCTTACAACTGTTTCCATGAAATTTTGGTTACTCTGGAAATTGTAAATGACCATTACTCCTTGGTCATTCAACACAGTTTATCAATTATGTGGTTATGATCAACTAATTAAATGAGTAATACATTAGGTGTTTCCCAGTTACTATGGAAACGCATATTTTAATTGACATGACAAACATGCTAAGGCAACAGGTGGCTTCTCATTGATCAAAATTGAGTGAATGTCAAACACCACCGTTAAAGTTTTGTGAATTATGTTTATAAAGATGGCATCCCCAATGATATGGTGATTATTGAATGATGGTGGCAATGGCATGGTGATGATACAATGGTTTTGACAAGAATATGGCAATCACAATGGTGGTGACATTGATATGGTGATCACACAATGGTAGTGACGATGATATGGTGATGACACATTGGTAGTAACAATGATATGCAGAAGATGACTTGGTGAACGATAGTGCACAGAACAGAACACCCTTTTACACTCCAAACCTTCACTTCGGAATAAGCCTTTTTTTAAATAAATAATATACCCTAGCACGCATACAAGTAATGCCGACATGTTCTTGAATGAATTTACCTGTCAAATATTATAGTTACTATACCGATCTTTCAGCAATACATTATATACCCAAATAGCATTAATTGTTCTTTTGACATTACTTTCTACATTTCTAACTAAGACGGTAAATGTGTAAGTGCAGGTTGCACAACCTTCTTCAGGAGAGACAATAAAGCCAAAGACATCTGTTGGGCATATAAAAACATCACGAACACAACTGGTTTCTTGAAGCTTATAAAGCAGATCACAATAACTTCACTGACGATTACGAATATGGGATGTGTGCCAAGTGTTTTAGAATTATCAGAAAAGAAACTCACAATCCGAAGGGCAGAACGTTGGTGTTGATGAAGACGTGATCCGTATGAAGAGTTTGAATCAAAACTACCATATTGCTGAAGCGCACAGAATACCAGTTCATCTTTCTTCACAAGCTGTGGTGTCCTTGGTCATCATGTTTTTGTTCACATCACTTCACAGGAAAAGATCTTAACCTTAAGTTGGAGGTATAAATATCTTTATCAAAACGTCAATCCAAAGCAAATTTTCCCCCTTTGCATGTTTCGTTATCTTTAAAAAGATGCATAACAGTATTGTTATTCAATTTAAATTACTTTGCAAAAGACTCCTAATTAGTAATTTTAAGCAAACTATTTTATAATGTTTTGAATTTTTTTTTCACATAATTACGATTGGACTTCAATAGGAAGATGTGATTTCGCTTAATGTAAAACGAGCCTGTTCTTTCTCAGAATCATTGAATTGTTTATCTCCTGTTCCAGTTATATTTAAAACTGTGACTTCTTGCCTTGCATTGCATGATAGAAAACGCTTTATTATCATAAAGTTCATGTTACGCTTTCTTTAAAACACGAACAAAATAGTTTTGTAGCATTTTCCCTAAAAACAAATACTTTTTATCATGTTTGGCACACAAAGGGCGCTATATATTTGCCTATAAATAATTGGTCTTAAATGCCTATTTGTGCAAACAACATCGACTAACATACTAATACTAAGATACTAATGTTCGAGAGGATTGGTGTTACATATATGTGCTATTGAAGGACATTACTATTCTGATAAATTCTGTCTATAATATTATGCATATGAAATCTTCATCTGTTAAAATGCTTTGTCGTCATGGCATATTTCTTTTGGAATTATTCAATATTTATCATTCATGGAATCACAGACTAGTCATGTAATGGTGAAACAGCTGTTCGAAGTTGTCTATTTCCTTATCTGGTTATACATCATTTGTATTGAAATATTACATTTGTGTCTTTTGCCCATATAAATAATCATCATTATCCTCCTCCATTTGACTCCATTTGATATTTGAAATGTCATCCTGCGTAGGAAGGAGAAGTGCAAGGCTTAATTCTTTTGTTCTTAATCTTCACCATACCTACATTTATATAGATAACCTCTCATGGTTTTTTCATGTAAAATTTGACTCAGATTTGAATTGTCGAGTAAAAGTTTAAAACAAATTTTTAAATTTTCCATAATGGGTTCGCACCTTGGCTCCAAGTTGCCACTGTACCTTTATTCATATAAATTACTCTACACAGAACTATTTCTGTAAATTTGGCGATTTTAACAGGCAGACTGTATTGCTGGAGAATCAAAGTACATTTGCGTATTTAATGTTTATCTCAATATGTATTTTATACGTCAGTGGAATTTACGCAATCTAATAACTACCAGGTAATTAGTATATAAGCGGAGAGGAATCGTAAAACCTTCTTCTGGCAGATCCATTCACAATGAAATCGTAGTCTAATTATGATCTAATAGGAGCTCTATAAAGTCTAAGCAAAACTTTTCTATCAGCACTCCAACCAGTACGATATCGTGGAGATCTTTCATTATGGCAAATTTCCACGTTTTGTCATAAGCCTTTTCCAATTCGGTTCATTAGAAAAACCTTGCGCACAAAGGTTACTAGTCTAACCAAAGGATCGTTGTTACATCGCTGAGATCCAATTCCGCTTTGTAGAAGTGATATTATGTGATTGTATTCTAGATACCAAATTAATCTTGAATTTATCATCTGCTCTAGAGTTTTACAAACGGAACTCTTCAGTGATATTAGGCGGTACCTGGAGGGGTCTGTCATGGCTTTACCCTGTGTTTGGATAGGAATTACAGTTGCTATTTTCCATGACTTTTGGACATTTCCCGATTAAAAAATATAATTAAAAATATCAAGAAGTTTTTTTTTATAATGACAAGATAGTAGATGTTTTAGGAACTGATAGTGAATATCATCAGGTTCTGTTGGAGAGTCATGTGATTTTTTTTC
Organism: Ylistrum balloti; assembly: GCF_031769215.1. Classification (NCBI taxonomy): domain Eukaryota; kingdom Metazoa; phylum Mollusca; class Bivalvia; order Pectinida; family Pectinidae; genus Ylistrum; species Ylistrum balloti. Next base: position 44,487 of record NW_026782692.1, on the reverse strand, counting down.
TTCGATTCTCTAAGTTGAGATAGATTAATTTTAAGTTACACTGTTTTGAAAGCATTGTTATCTTTGAACATGAATAATACATTTCTTTAATGCTTCAAGCCAAGCTTTACTTGTTAAAATAGAATCGTTTCTTGTGTATTAAGAAATGTCTATCGAATTTACATATAGTAGGTTCGATATCGCAGTGCTGCTTTCCAGTATCATAATTCTCACAATTTTCTTACTTATAATAATAAAGACAATGGCGATATTTTGTCAAAAAGATATATTCATTTATTATATTATTTATATGATATAAACACAATTAGTACTTGTTAGGTTTCCTGATGTATCCGTTGTTGTTTACATCGTTCTGGTTTGAGAAGGTGATACTACTACCAGAATTAACAAAGCTTTACATAAACGTGATACAGTAGATGACGCTTTCTCTTTCGGGGAGCCTGGTATTTTTCATTCTATTGTTTTCCAGGCATCTCCGTTCATATTTTGACCTAATTTGATCGAACGTGAGTTTTCAAAATGATAATTTTAACATGTTTGTATTTTGTCTTTATGTCAACAGAGGAAAGCAGGGCGATTTGTTGAGGATTCCTACAGATATTACCATGTTTAGCGCACATAAAGATGTCTGCATGACACTACGATATTATTATTGCAGTATGTATGTAGAAACAAAAAACCAGATGACCCAAATGGATAAGCGTCTTTCGATTCATGCAATGAAAATATTTGTCAGTATATGTATGCAATATCATGTTTCCCCTTTCCTCATCGACAGGTAGTGCAAAGAACTCATTGTGCATAATGAAAATGCTTAGAAAACAGAGTAAAATTGTTGCTTAAAATGAAAAGAAAATATCCCAAGTTTAGTTTTTATCTTACGGAAATGCAATTAATTGAAGTAGCAGTTATAACAAAAAGATTATCTCATTGTCATTGATTGATAATGAAACAATAATTCCATTATTATTGTTAGAACACGGGAAGTCGGACTTCGATCAGACAATGTCATTTACACACAATATTCCACTTTTAAGTCACCACTTGCCTGGTCCTGTATATGTATCAATTTTGGCAATGTTGCGATATTAGCGCAAAAACAAAAACAAAAAACAAAAATAAAAACAAAACAAACACAAAAGAAACAAATTTTAACAGCTCTGTGGCAGGAGGAATGGAAACAATATACAAATAACAAATTGCACTCTGTAAAACCCATTTTCGGTGAATAGTCTCCATGCTATAGAGACAACCACCGAGACGCTGTTGTCCTTGCCCGTCTTCAGATCGATCATATATACCTTACACTGTCATATATGTTGAAAGGCGAAGATAATCCTCGGTGCATAGGATGTGATGGACCATTAAACACCGTTAATTTTTTTTATTGGTCTGCATTAACCTTCTGTCTACTCGAGAATGTTTTTTATTCTAACGTTACATCTTAAAAAAAAACTCTTTTTGTAAAAGTGTACATTACCTGAAAGACGTCGATCTACATAATATACTATGACGTACTATTCCATTATTTTGAGTTAATATAACCATTTAAGATGTTTAGCATTTGTCTTTTACCTTTTTGGTATGGTTGATTTTATTTACCCTTTGGGTCGCTGTTTGTTTTACAAGTTGATGTCCCTAATGATCTTTTATGTGTTGCCGGGCCGTTAATAATGCAACAATAATGATAATATTAATAATAACCATACACAATAGAACCGTAATCAGATTTTGATCTAATAAGAGATCTATAAAGCCATAGCAATACTTTCTGTCATCTCCCAAACCAGTGTGACACCTCCTTGAGAATATTCAGTACCTTAAGGCATTTGGCTTTAAGGTATTTGATATGTGGAAGGAACGACAATTTCCTGTCGAATATAATTTGGTTTGCTCAACAATCGGAATGGATAAACCACGGAGAGACGGATTTGATCGCTGTGTTGTTTCCGAATTTGGCAAAAATGCATACAATCTGTTTTAATTGTAAAATTTGTAGTTGATTCAAACATTGTTGTAGTTGTCTTTCGATGGCATTCATATGCTTTGATCGATATTATGGAATGAAGCTATCGACTTAAAGAGTGCCCTCCATTGATGGGGTAATGTTTTGACAATACTGTTAATTTTAAGTAAAAAAGTAAGCTAGAGAATGCTACCTTGTGGTACTCCCATTTCCTGCTGAGGAAAATCGGAAAGGGTCGTTCTATTCCGGATTTGAAATACTCTATCTGATAGAAAATTTGAAATAAAATTTGGTATATTACCTCGAATACCTCTATCGTGCAGAACTTTTATTATGCCGTATTTCCACTTTGTGCCGTAAGCCTTTTCAAAATCGAAGAAATCAACAACCAAGTGCTCCTTCTTTAGGAAAGCCTCACGCACAAAGGTTTCATGACTAACCAAATGATCGTTGGTACCTCGCATAGATCTAAATCCGCTTTGTAGGGGTGATATTATGCGATTGGATTCCAGAAACCAAATTTATCTTGAATTTATCATACGCTCTATAGTTTTACAAACGCAACTCGTAAGTGATATTGGGCGGTAACTGGAGGGATCTGTTGTATATTTACCCTGTTTAGGAATAGGAATCACAGTTGCCATTCTCCATGACATTACTTGATCTAAAAATATAATTAAAGATATCAAGAAGTTTTGCTTATGATGACTCTGGTAGATGTTTTAGGAACTGATAATGAATATCACCGGGTTCTGTTGCAGAGTCAAGTGATGTTTCTGTCTGCAAATACTGTTTGCTGAACTCTACTAACCAGGTTAATCGATTCCAATGAAACTTCATATAACTATAAAGGACGAAATGTGATTGTGCTTACAACTGTTTCCATGAAATTTTGGTTACTCTGGAAATTGTAAATGACCATTACTCCTTGGTCATTCAACACAGTTTATCAATTATGTGGTTATGATCAACTAATTAAATGAGTAATACATTAGGTGTTTCCCAGTTACTATGGAAACGCATATTTTAATTGACATGACAAACATGCTAAGGCAACAGGTGGCTTCTCATTGATCAAAATTGAGTGAATGTCAAACACCACCGTTAAAGTTTTGTGAATTATGTTTATAAAGATGGCATATATGGGCCCAAACACCACCGATTTTGATATGGTGATTATGTGATATGATGGTCACTACACACACACACACACACTTCTCATTGATCAAAATTGACATTACTCGACACACATAAAAGAATTGATATGTAGTGAATGTCAAACACCACCGTTAAAGTTTTGTGAATTATGTTTATAAAGATGGCATCCCCAATGATATGGTGATTATTGAATGATGGTGACAATGGCATGGTGATGATACAATGGTTTTGACAAGAATATGGCAATCACAATGGTGGTGACATTGATATGGTGATCACACAATGGTAGTGACGATGATATGGTGATGACACATTGGTAGTAACAATGATATGCAGAAGATGACTTGGTGAACGATAGTGCACAGAACAGAACACCCTTTTACACTCCAAACCTTCACTTCGGAATAAGCCTTTTTTTAAATAAATAATATACCCTAGCACGCATACAAGTAATGCCGACATGTTCTTGAACGGATTTACCTGTCAAATATTATAGTTACTATACCGATCTTTCAGCAATACATTATATACCCAAATAGCATTAATTGTTCTTTTGACATTACTTTCTACATTTTTAACTAAGACGGTAAATGTGTAAGTGCAGGTTGCACGACCGTCTTCAGGAGAGACAATAAAGCCAAAGACATCTGTTGGACATATAAAAACATCACGAACACAACTGGTTTCTTGAAGCTTATAAAGCAGATCACAATAACTTCACTGACGATTACGAATATGGGATGTGTGCCAAGTGTTTTAGAATTATCAGAAAAGAAACTCACAATCCGAAGGGCAGAACGTTGGTGTTGATGAAGACGTGATCCGTATGAAGAGTTTGAATCAAAACTACCATATTGCTGAAGCGCACAGAATACCAGTTCATCTTTCTTCACAAGCTGTGGTGTCCTTGGTCATCATGTTTTTGTTCACATCACTTCACAGGAAAAGATCTTAACCTTAAGTTGGAGGTATAAATATCTTTATCAAAACGTCAATCCAAAGCAAATTTCCCCCCTTTGCATGTTTCGTTATCTTTAAAAAGATGCATAACAGTATTGTTATTCAATTTAAATTACTTTGCAAAAGACTCCTAATTAGTAATTTTAAGCAAACTATTTTATAATGTTTTGAATTTTTTTTTCACATAATTACGATTGGACTTCAATAGGAAGATGTGATTTCGCTTAATGTAAAACGAGCCTGTTCTTTCTCAGAATCATTGAATTGTTTATCTCCTGTTCCAGTTATATTTAAAACTGTGACTTCTTGCCTTGCATTGCATGATAGAAAACGCTTTATTATCATAAAGTTCATGTTACGCTTTCTTTAAAACATGAACAAAATAGTTTTGTAGCATTTTCCCTAAAAACAAATACTTTTTATCATGTTTGGCACACAAAGGGCGCTATATATTTGCCTATAAATAATTGGTCTTAAATGCCTATTTGTGCAAACAACATCGACTAACATACTAATACTAAGATACTAATGTTCGAGAGGATTGGTGTTACATATATGTGCTATTGAAGGACATTACTATTCTGATAAATTCTGTCTATAATATTATGCATATGAAATCTTCATCTGTTAAAATGCTTTGTCGTCATGGCATATCTCTTTTGGAATTATTCAATATTTATCATTCATGGAATCACAGACTAGTCATGTAATGGTGAAACAGCTGTTCGAAGTTGTCTATTTCCTTATCTGGTTATACATCATTTGTATTGAAATATTACATTTGTGTCTTTTGCCCATATAAATAATCATCATTATCCTCCTCCATTTGACTCCATTTGATATTTGAAATGTCATCCTGCGTAGGAAGGAGAAGTGCAAGGCTTAATTCTTTTGTTCTTAATCTTCACCATACCTACATTTATATAGATAACCTCTCATGGTTTTTTCATGTAAAATTTGACTCAGATTTGAATTGTCGAGTAAAAGTTTAAAACAAATTTTTAAATTTTCCATAATGGGTTCGCACCTTGGCTCCAAGTTGCCACTGTACCTTTATTCATATAAATTACTCTACACAGAACTATTTCTGTAAATTTGGCGATTTTAACAGGCAGACTGTATTGCTGGAGAATCAAAGTACATTTGCGTATTTAATGTTTATCTCAATATGTATTTTATACGTCAGTGGAATTTACGCAATCTAATAACTACCAGGTAATTAGTATATAAGCGGAGAGGAATCGTAAAACCTTCTTCTGGCAGATCCATTCACAATGAAGTCGTAGTCTAATTATGATCTAATAGGAGCTCTATAAAGTCTAAGCAAAACTTTTCTATCAGCACTCCAACCAGTACGATATCGTGGAGATCTTTCATTATGGCAAATTTCCACGTTTTGTCATAAGCCTTTTCCAATTCGGTTCATTAGAAAAACCTTGCGCACAAAGGTTACTAGTCTAACCAAAGGATCGTTGTTACATCGCTGAGATCCAATTCCGCTTTGTAGAAGTGATATTATGTGATTGTATTCTAGATACCAAATTAATCTTGAATTTATCATCTGCTCTAGAGTTTTACAAACGGAACTCTTCAGTGATATTAGGCGGTACCTGGAGGGGTCTGTCATGGCTTTACCCTGTGTTTGGATAGGAATTACAGTTGCTATTTTCCATGACTTTTGGACATTTCCCGATTAAAAAAATATAATTAAAAATATCAAGAAGTTTTTTTTTATAATGACAAGATAGTAGATGTTTTAGGAACTGATAGTGAATATCATCAGGTTCTGTTGGAGAGTCATGTGATTTTTTTTTTTTTTTTTCGATTCTCTAAGTTGAGATAGATTAATTTTAAGTTACACTGTTTTGAAAGCATTGTTATCTTTGAACATGAATAATACATTTCTTTAATGCTTCAAGCCAAGCTTTAAAATAGAATCGTTTCTTGTGTATTAAGAAATGTCTATCGAATTTACATATAGTAGGTTCGATATCGCAGTGCTGCTTTCCAGTATCATAATTCTCACAATTTTCTTACTTATAATAATAAAGACAATGGCGATATTTTGTCAAAAAGATATATTCATTTATTATATTATTTATACGATATAAACACAATTAGTACTTGTTAGGTTTCCTGATGTATCCGTTGTTGTTTACATCGTTCTGGTTTGAGAAGGTGATACTACTACCAGAATTAACAAAGCTTTACATAAACGTGATACAGTAGATGACGCTTTCTCTTTCGGGGAGCCTGGTATTTTTCATTCTATTGTTTTCCAGGCATCTCCGTTCATATTTTGACCTAATTTGATCGAACGTGAGTTTTCAAAATGATAATTTTAACATGTTTGTATTTTGTCTTTATGTCAACAGAGGAAAGCAGGGCGATTTGTTGAGGATTCCTACAGATATTACCATGTTTAGCGCACATAAAGATGTCTGCATGACACTACGATATTATTATTGCAGTATGTATGTAGAAACAAAAAACCAGATGACCCAAATGGATAAGCGTCTTTCGATTCATGCAATGAAAATATTTGTCAGTATATGTATGCAATATCATGTTTCCCCTTTCCTCATCGACAGGTAGTGCAAAGAACTCATTGTGCACAATGAAAATGCTTAGAAAACAGAGTAAAATTGTTGCTTAAAATGAAAAGAAAATATCCCAAGTTTAGTTTTTATCTTACGGAAATGCAATTAATTGAAGTAGCAGTTATAACAAAAAGATTATCTCATTGTCATTGATTGATAATGAAACAATAATTCCATTATTATTGTTAGAACACGGGAAGTCGGACTTCGATCAGACAATGTCATTTACACACAATATTCCACTTTTAAGTCACCAATTGCCTGGTCCTGTATATGTATCAATTTTGGCAATGTTGCGATATTAGCGCAAAAACAAAAACAAAAAACAAAAATAAAAACAAAACAAACACAAAAGAAACAAATTTTAACAGCTCTGTGGCAGGAGGAATGGAAACAATATACAAATAACAAATTGCACTCTGTAAAACCCATTTTCGGTGAATAGTCTCCATGCTATAGAGACAACCACCGAGACGCTGTTGTCCTTGCCCGTCTTCAGATCGATCATATATACCTTACACTGTCATATATGTTGAAAGGCGAAGATAATCCTCGGTGCATAGGATGTGATGGACCATTAAACACCGTTAATTTTTTTTATTGGTCTGCATTAACCTTCTGTCTACTCGAGAATGTTTTTTATTCTAACGTTACATCTTAAAAAAAAACTCTTTTTGTAAAAGTGTACATTACCTGAAAGATGTCGATCTACATAATATACTATGACGTACTATTCCATTATTTTGAGTTAATATAACCATTTAAGATGTTTAGCATTTGTCTTTTACCTTTTTGGTATGGTTGATTTTATTTACCCTTTGGGTCGCGGTTTGTTTTAAAAGTTGATGTCCCTAATGATCTTTTATGTGTTGCCGGGCCGTTAATAATGCAACAATAATGATAATATTAATAATAACCATACACAATAGAACCGTAATCAGATTTTGATCTAATAAGAGATCTATAACGCCATAGCAATACTTTCTGTCATCTCCCAAACCAGTGTGACACCTCCTTGAGAATATTCAGTACATTAAGGCATTTGGCTTTAAGGTATTTGATATGTGGAAGGAACGACAATTTCCTGTCGAATATAATTTGGTTTGCTCAACAATCGGAATGGATAAACCACGGAGAGACGGATTTGATCGCTGTGTTGTTTCCGAATTTGGCAAAAATGCATACAATCTGTTTTAATTGTAAAATTTGTAGTTGATTCAAACATTGTTGTAGTTGTCTTTCGATGGCATTCATATGCTTTGATCGATATTATGGAATGAAGCTATCGACTTAAAGAGTGCCCTCCATTGATGGGGTAATGTTTTGACAATACTGTTAATTTTAAGTAAAAAAGTAAGCTAGAGAATGCTACCTTGTGGTACTCCCATTTCCTGCTGAGGAAAATCGGAAAGGGTCGTTCTATTCCGGATTTGAAATACTCTATCTGATAGAAAATTTGAAATAAAATTTGGTATATTACCTCGAATACCTCTATCGTGCAGAACTTTTATTATGCCGTATTTCCACTTTGTGCCGTAAGCCTTTTCAAAATCGAAGAAATCAACAACCAAGTGCTCCTTCTTTAGGAAAGCCTCACACACAAAGGTTTCATGACTAACCAAATGATCGTTGGTACCTCGCATAGATCTAAATCCGCTTTGTAGGGGTGATATTATGCGATTGGGTTCCAGAAACCAAATTTATCTTGAATTTATCATACGCTCTATAGTTTTACAAACGCAACTCGTAAGTGATATTGGGCGGTAACTGGAGGGATCTGTTGTATATTTACCCTGTTTAGGGATAGGAATCACAGTTGCCATTCTCCATGACATTACTTGATCTAAAAATATAATTAAAGATATCAAGAAGTTTTGCTTATGATGACTCTGGTAGATGTTTTAGTAACTGATAATGAATATCACCGGGTTCTGTCGCAGAGTCAAGTGATGTTTCTGTCTGCAAATACTGTTTGCTGAACTCTAGTAACCCGGTTAATCGATTCCAATGAAACTTTATATAACTATAAAGGACGAAATGTGATTGTGCTTACAACTGTTTCCATGAAATTTTGGTTACTCTGGAAATTGTAAATGACCATTACTCCTTGGTCATTCAACACAGTTTATCAATTATATGGTTATGATCAACTAATCAAATGAGTAATACATTAGGTGTTTCCCAGTTACTATGGAAACGCATATTTTAATTGACATGACAAACATGCTAATGCAAAAGGTGGCTTCTCATTGATCAAAATTGAGATATTACTCGATTTTGATAAAAGATGATTGATATGGGCGTAGTGGATGTCAAACACCACCGTTAAAGTTTTGTGAATTATGTTTATAAAGATGGCATGCCCAATGATATGGTGATTATTGAATGATGGTGGCAATGGCATGGTGATGATACAATGGTTTTGACAAGAATATGGCAATCACACAATGGTGGTGACATTGATATGGTGATCACACATTGGTAGTAACAATGATATGCAGAAGATGACTTGGTGAACGATAATGCACAGAACAGAACACCCTTTTACACTCCAAACCTTCACTTCGGAATAAGCCTTTTTTTTTAATAAATAATATACCCTAGCACGCATACAAGTAATGCCGACATGTTCTTGGATGAATTTACCTGTCAAATATTATACTTACTATACCGAACTTTCAGCAATACATTATATACCCAAATATCATTAATTGTTCTTTTTGACATTACTTTCTACATTTCTAACTCAGACGGTAAATGTGTAAGTGCAGGTTGCACAACCGTCTTCAGGAGAGACAATAAAGCCAAAGACATCTGTTGGACATATAAAAACATCACGAACACAACTGGTTTCTTGAAGCTTATAAAGCAGATCACAATAACTTTACTGACGATTACGAATATGGGATGTGTACCAAGTGTTTTAGAATTATCAGAAAAGAAACTCACAATCCGAAGGGCAGAACGTTGGTGTTGATGAAGACGTGATCCGTATGAAGAGTTTGAATCAAAACTACCATATTGCTGAAGCGCACAGAATAACAGTTCATCTTTCTTCACAAGCTGTGGTGTCCTTGGTCATCATGTTTTTGTTCACATCACTTCACAGGAAAAGATCTTAACCTTAAGTTGGAGGTATAAATATCTTTATCAAAACGTCAATCCAAAGCAAGTTTCCCCCTTTGCATGTTTCGTTATCTTTAAAAAGATGCATAACAGTATTGTTATTCAATTTAAATTACTTTGCAAATAATTTTAGGCAAGCTATTTTATATTGTTTTGAATTTTTTTTTCACATAATTACGATTGGACTTCAATAGGAAGATGTGATTTCGCTTAATGTAAAACGAGCCTGTTCTTTCTCAGAATCATTGAATTGTTTATCTCCTGTTCCAGTTATATTTAAAACTGTGACTTCTTGCTTTGCATTGCATGATATAAAACGCTTTATTATCACAAAGTTCATGTTACGCTTTCTTTAAAACATGAACAAAATAGTTTTGTAGCATTTTCCCTAAAAACAAATACTTTTTATCATGTTTGGCACACAAAGGGCGCTATATATTTGCCTATAAATAATTGGCCTTAAATGCCTATTTGTGCAAACAACATCGACTAACATACTAATACTAAGATACTAATGTTCGAGAGGATTGGTGTTACATATATGTGCTATTGAAGGACATTACTATTCTGATAAATTCTGTCTATAATATTATGCATATGAAATCGTCATCTGTTAAAATGCTTTGTCGTCATGGCATATCTCTTTTGGAATTATTCAATATTTATCATTCATGGAATCACAGACTAGTCATGTAATGGTGAAACAGCTGTTCGAAGTTGTCTATTTCCTTATCTGGTTATACATCATTTATATTGAAATATTACATTTGTGTCTTTTGTACAATATATCGGGAATATATTGTGCTGTCGGACTGAACTACATGTACCTGTAATATACAGAGCGCTCCTACTGGTCTCTATATCGCCCATATAAATAATCATCATTATCCTCCTCCATTTGACTCCATTTGACATTTGAAATGTCATCTTGCGTTGGAAGGAGAAGTGCAAGGCTTAATTCTTTTGTCCTTAATCTTCACCATACCTACATTTATATAGATAACCTCTCATGGTTTTTTCATGTAAAATTTGACTCAGATTTGAATTGCCGAGTAAAAGTTTAAAACAAATTTTTCAATATTCCATAATGGGTTCGCACCTTGGCTCCAAGTTGCCACTGTACCTTTATTCATATAAATTACTCTACACAACTATTTCTGTAAATTTGGCGATTTTAACAGGCAGACTGTATTGCTGGAGAATCAAAGTACATTTGCGTATTTAAAGTTTATCTCAATATGTATTTTATACGTCAGTGGAATTTACGCAATCTAATAACTACCAGGTAATTAGTATATAAGCGGAGAGGAATCGTAAAACCTTCTTCTAAAATTCCCCATGACATACCTCACGCTTTGGTCCCTAGGGGACGATATACTTGCATTTTCTAAATCACGGTAACCCTCTCCAAGAATTACCATCTTAATTCACTTTATTATTTTTTACAAAAAAGAAGCATCAACTTTGTCCATTATGGCTCGTGGTTTTGGTGTGATTGGTGCAACATTTGAACGGACATTTGCGGCGGTAAAATTACGGTAAAAAACGATGTGGCAGATGGAATGACATCAATAGACCGGTAACAAAATTGCATTCCGTAATGATTTAAGGGTGTATGTAGCATTTCTTCTGTTTAGGCCCATTCATGCTCTTCATGTTGGCGGTGTAGCTACCATTTCCGATCAGTCTTCAAAATTGTTACATCTTCCAATTGCCCTTTGAGAATATTTGAAAAAAGATATAACACACACGTTTACTACCCGTAAAGATATCTAATCCATGATCACGAGAGCTTCTAGTAGATAAATATACGTTACCGTGCTGGGGACTGAGATGTTCATTGTACGTGTACAAGTGACATTATATACTAACGAATTGTATTTAGTCTGAAACAAGATATGTATATGCGAGTGATGATAAGACTTAAAATAAGACGAAATTAAAATATCTCAAGAGGGAAAATTCAACCCCTGATTACATGAAATGTTTGTTTTTCTGCAATTTGCATGTTTTAAAAAGTAATGTCGCTGAATCCACATTTAATATTTGGTGTCAAATTTCAGGGCCGTGATCAAATTATGAATGTTTTCAGGTAAAAGCGGCAAGGAAACGTTCAAATTGATTCAGGTTTCAGCAGTGTTTGCATTTATGTAATTTCACAACCGTTCTCATTCATCAAGGACGACAACGACTGATACTTCAAAATACGCAGATTGGAGAGGAAAGAAAGTAAAACAATATCGGACGACATTTTATCCCTTTGTTCTTCAATGTTTGACAAGATCATTTCTGTTCGCACATTGCGCTTAAGGGTACTAATCATCGGGTAGTAAGAAACAATATTGGACAAACTGTTTTAATCACGAACTTAATATCTGTTTAATTGTTCTTTCCCTGGGGCATGTTTTCAGAAGATTATCTGTTTTAGTTTACATCGCGAGCAGGGCATTTACTCCTTTCAACAGCGAGTACAAAGTTGTTTTATTTTTCCAATTCGTAATAGACATATACGTTACCAGTACATTCTTAAATATCAGTCTTGTTTCCAATTGAAATTATTAGAAATTAGATTTCGAAAATAACAAAAAACACAGGGGACTGTTGATATAAAGAATTGCAATGAGATTGTATAATAGCCATGTATGATTTGTCTGTTTGGAAGTATACTATAATAACTGTTTGTATTTATTTTCAATGTTGTATAGTTGAACAACACGTTTCGTTTTATAATATAATTATGCAGTTGTAGGAACAATTGAAGACACGGAAACATTTAGTCATAATTCCAGTGCACATTAGTGATACATATCTTGTAATGACTGAGATGAGAAAAAGGACATTTTTAGTGTCGGTGAGGTCACGCAGCTTTCTTGGAAAAATACCGATATGTCAACATATAATACAAACTCAAATTTAAAAAAGTAGGGTAAACTATGATATATTTACACAGTGACTCCTGAAAAAGTACAAAGAGAATAAGACCAGACTGTCTGGAAAAGCAAGCTTCTAATTCATTGACGACCTCCTCCCGCCTATCGCTATCCAGAAATGGAATATTCACATTAGAGAAATCGTCACGCTTATCATACAGATTGATTGAAAGCTATGTTGGTTTCGTTGTAGGGACTTTCAACCCAATCGATCGTCGATATTATATCTTAACCAAAATAACGATCCCTAGTCACACAGAATTTTGGGATGGTGTAGTTTTTTTTTTGCGGAGGGCATACACATTATAAGGTATCGGTTTGATAACGGCTAGTATTTATATTTTGCGTACCCTAATTCAGGGTGGCCTAAGAAGTCATCATTTGTTAAAATTGTCTAAGAATTTGAATAAAGATGGGCAAATATTTGATTTAAAATAATCCATTTCACATATAAGCATATAAGGTTATCTTATTTTTCATTAAGTTGAATGTTCGTTTCTTTTAATTCTTAGTATATCAGGATAAAACAGCTGTATGAAACAGTTCGATTCCTCATTTGGTATGTCGATTCTATTTTTGTTTTAAAAGCTATTGAAAAGTGTCATTCACCAGCATATGTCATTCAATCTTAAAACTCATGATACGAAAATCTGGAACATACTACATAAATTTACAAATTTAAATTGCACAATATGTGGTGTATAATGCAATAGCCCATTTTAGTCAGTATTTCAGTAAATATGTTCCTAGAGTTCTACAAACACAGCGGTGACACAGAAAGCCATCATGGTGGAAAACAACGACTACTGTAAAAGTGAAATTTACCAAACAGACATAGCATGCCATTCGATCCACCTAAGACATTATAGTTATCGGGACTTTTGAGTGAATCAACATGAAACATTCTGGTCAGATTTTCGTCGTCGATTAATACATAGACGTTCTATTAACTATTAGTGGTATTTCTAATATATTTGTGTTGAAGGGGTTTTGAATTAAGCAGACATGACGTTTAACTGAGCTGCAAGGAGTGGTATACAATGGGAAGCATGGCTACTCATCTGGAATGGAGAATAGTAGAAAAGTTGTACGGACTGCGATCAAACAAATACTGCAATGTGTAGGTAAGTAGGACAAAATTTTATAACGTGACACATGACATGTAATATTCAAAAATGCATATGGAAAAAAAGTGTGTTAATGTTATTTGTTCGACAGTAACTGTGTAAAATTTGAAACCTGTTTGAAAGGAAGGGTATATATTACTATACATTATATATACATACAATACCATGTTTTTAGCATTTACTATATCTTTACGCAGACAAACACACGCACACGCGCTCACACACACACACACACACACACACACACACACACACACACATACACACACAGATACACACATGAAACGGGGATGGGATTTGGGGCAGAGGACGCTATGACACCAACTCAGCCAGGTTCAGTTCATACATATTTATTCAGAAATAGATGAAAACTCCATCATTGTGACAGTGTTCTTGAATACAATGTATATGATACGATAGCTATGATGATCAATGGCTTGGCCTCCTGCCTGGTGTCTGTTATCCAGTCAGTACTGCGATACCCCTGTCCAAGGCTCATGCCCAGCATGTGCAGTGGGACAGGTAGGGAAAGAGTCACATGACCAGCAGTGGGACAGGTAGGGAAAGGGTCACATGACTAGCACACAGGTAAAGGTCACAGAACACAAACATAAACAGAAGCACATGACACTACACAGCTGACAGCTGGACAATAACACAGGACAGTACTAGACACCACGATACTGCACAATTATCATTATTATCATGTTATTACAATTTAATTACAATGCAAAATATACTGTTTATTAATAATATATATATATATATATATATATATCATCATCTGAAAAACCCGGACAGGCTGTCTCTGCCACATGCACCCCCTCGAGGTTGAATGACGTCCCGGAATTCAACTGGATTCTGAAATAGAAGTGAAAAACTATTAATACCAATAAATCATCTGTTGGGTTTACCTGACAAGACATCCAACAGACAATTGGTTACTCTGTCCAGAGTTTCCCTGCTAACCAAGCTACCACCACTCATCAACCGCTCCAGGAATGCCGCCTTCTGCTTCCACTCGGGTTCAACAACCTGCTGAACCAAAGCATACTCGTTGGTCCTCATCCATGCTGGTGGTTGGCGGTTTCTTCTGGGTCTCGACACAATTTCAGGAGAGTCTGGCCTCCCTGCTGGATCCAAATCCGGCTCTCCCTCATTGGTCTGAATGACAATCTCATTCTCTACAACCTCAGTAGCTTCCACGGGGTCGTCACCACCGGGCTGATCTTCTGGTACCAGTACTTCACTATCATTCTCCCCCCTGTCTGATGAAGACTTCTCCACCGAGAGAAGTTCTTTAACCGGGGTCACCTCCAATGCGATGATATCCTCATCCTCATTCTCATCATCTTCATCTTCATCTTGATTTTCCGTGGTAGACTTCTCTATTGTTTGTGTTCTGTGGTGCTGGTGTTGGATTTTGTCCAGATCTTGGTTGTGGTCTCGGCTTTGGTCTTGGCTTTTGCCTAGGATCTTCCTTTGAATCCTCTGTCGGGAGATATCCAATCGGAAGCAGATTATTCCTATGGAGGGTCCTCCGACGACCATCAGCCTCGTTCTCCACAACAAAAACTGGAATGTCTCTGTTCGGTTGTCTAATAACTTGATAAGCAATATCCTCCCACCTGTCTTCGATCTTGTGTTTCCCCTCAAATGTTAATTTCAGGACTAGAACTCTATCACCTTCTTGGATGGATGCTCCTCTGCTTTTCAAGTCGTAGTGGCTCTTCTGATTTCCTTGCGTCCTGCGTGAGGCTGTAGCAGCTGCTTCATAAGACTGTCTCAGACGATCCTTCAGGTCTCTCGCGTACTTTGTCATCGGTACAACTGCATCAGAGTCATCCCTCTGCAGGTCAAATGCTACATCTATGGGGAGTCTCGGGTCTCTTCCAAACATCAAAAAGTATGGTGTGTATCCCGAACTCTCATGTCTGGTGCAGTTATATGCATGGACGAGGGGTGCCAGGTACGCCTTCCAGTCCTTTTTCGTATATTCATCCAAGAAGCCTAACATGTCCAAGAGGGTGCGGTTGAAGCGCTCCGTCATACCGTTGCCCATTGGGTGGTAAGGTGAGGTCCTTGACTTCTCAGTCCCTGCTAGTGTACAAAGCTCCGATATGACTTTGCCCACAAAGTTCGCGCCCTGGTCGGAATGGAGTCTCCGGGGAAATCCATAGTGGACCATAAAATTCCTGAATAGGATGTCCGCTGTGGTTTTGGCCGTTTGATTCCTGGTGGGAAATGCCTGTGCGTATCGTGAGAAATGGTCGGTTATCACAAGAACGTGCTGGTATCCTCCGACAGATGTCTCTAGTGTCAAATAGTCCATGCAGACTAGTTCCAAGGGTTGTCTGGATGTAATGCTAACCATGAGGGCTCTATCCACTGGTGTTTTCCTCCGGATACATCTCGGGCATTTCTTTATCCATCTGTCTATGCAGGTAAACATATTCGGCCAATAAAACCGGCCCCTGACTAAACTGATAGTCCTATCTCTCCCTGGGTGTCCGGCATCTGAGTGCAGCTCCCGAAGTGCTCGCTGCTGGTAGCTACTTGGGAGAACAAGCTGCGTACGCTGCACACCATCTACAATCGTGACGCGGTGTAGAACTCCTCGCCTAAACTGAAGACATGAAAAGTTCTTCAATAGGGCTGCATTCTCTGGTGTCTGAGGAATATCCTTCCATTTTGGTCTGACCCCTCTCCTCACGGCTGTCATCCAGGGTGCTAATATCAGATCCTGTTCTTGTCGCTTACGCCAGTCGCGGAAGCCAAGCTCAGACAGGCCATGCTCATC
The DNA here is from genome assembly GCF_031769215.1 of Ylistrum balloti. Classification (NCBI taxonomy): domain Eukaryota; kingdom Metazoa; phylum Mollusca; class Bivalvia; order Pectinida; family Pectinidae; genus Ylistrum; species Ylistrum balloti. Next base: position 27,820 of record NW_026782692.1, on the reverse strand, counting down.
TGAGGTTGCCAGGATATCCACAGCATTACTGGACAGGCTACAGCTGTTAACCATGGGTTCTGAAGTGATGGATCCACATATGGCTTTGATGGTGTCCTCGGAGATGTGCTCCAGGCTGGGCCGAGAATCTGTCAATGGTGAACGAGACAAGGTGTCAGCATCTCTGTTGTTGATCCCAGGCCTATACTGGATGTCAAAGTTGTAAGCGGCTAGCGCGGCTAACCAACGGTGACCTGTGGCATCCAACTTGGCTGATGAAAGGACATATGTCAAGGGATTGTTATCGGTCAAGACTGTAAATTTCTGGGCTTCATACAAATAACCGCGGAACTTCTCGGAGACAGCCCACTTCAAGGCCAAGAACTCCAGACGATGTGCAGGGTAGTTTCTCTCAGCCTTGGTGAGACCTCTACTGGCATAGGTTATGACCTTCTTCCTCCCTTCCTGCTCCTGGTAGAGAACAGCGCCTAGCCCATCGCAAGATGCATCTGTATGTAGTTCAAAGGGTTGACTGTAGTCAGCATATCCCAAGATAGGTGGTGATGTAAGCAACTGCTTTAAGGTCTGAAATGCCGATTCCTGTCTATCACCCCATTCCCAGGCCTTCTGCACAGAGTTCTGATTCCTCTTTGTCTTCTTGGATTTCTTATGTTTTGGTACTGGCATCAACTCTGAGAGTGGCCTCGCAATCTTCGAGAAACCCTGCACAAACTTCCTATAGTAGCCAGCAAATCCTAGGAAGCGCTGGACATCTTCTGGTGTTGATGGTGTGGGCCAAGTTCTAATCACCTCTGTCTTTGCTGGGTCGGGCTTAATACCAGCTGCTGATACAGAATGTCCTACATATACTACCTCTTCTTTAAAGAACTTGCACTTCTTAGGTGAAAGCTTCAGTCCACTCTCTCGGATCCTCTCAAATACCTTCTCTAGTCTCTCAAGATGTGCCTGGTATGTCCTCGAGAAAATGATTACATCGTCGAGGTAAATGAGACATATATTCAAGTTATAATCTCCTAGAATGTCCTCCATAAGTCTGTGGTAGGTGTCTGAACTATTTGTGAGGCCAAACGGTAGCCGGTTGAACTCATAAATCCCCAGTGGGCCGATGGTAAAGGCGGTTCTCTCCTTGTGTTTTTCGGCGACCTCCACCTGGTGATAACCACTTTTCATGTCGATAATCGAAAAGTATCGGGAACCAGCTAAGCAATCGAAGATCTCCTCCACTCTGGATAGTGCGTATGAATCACGTATAGACCGCTTATTCAACTCTCTGTAGTCGATGCACATCCTGAGTGATTTGTCTTTCTTCCTGGCTAATACCACAGCTGATGCCCAAGGACTGTGAGACCTCCTAATGATACCACTATTCAGTAGCGTCTGACGATGAGTTCTTACTTCATCATAGAGGCCGGGGGGTATTCGTCTATGCTTCTGCTTAAATGGTGCTGGATCAGCCAGCTCTATATAATGCTTGACCGCAGTGCTGTGTCCGATGTCCGTGTCACCGTGTGAGAAGATGTCATCAAAATACTCGATCAACTTGGTGCCTTGCTGATACTCCTCATCGGTGAGATTATCATGAGCTATTTCCACATTTGACAAAGTTGAGGAACACGGGCTCGAATCCATCGGGTGCTCCAGTCGTTCAATATTGACGGGTTGAACTTCACACAAGACAGCTCCAGGTGCCACGGTGACTGTATGTGGGGACACATTGGCGATACTTACCTGCACTGGTCCTATCCCTCTGTATCTGTAGTTTATGACTGTCGGTGCAATGTTGTGATCAGGCTCCAATGCCGAGTCCTTGCAAGCTTGCAACAAGGCGCAGGAATGGGGATACGGCTGGTGTTTACCCACATATCCTGTAATGGTGACCTGCCTATTAGGATGCATGGTGACACTGTGACGTTCAGCATTCTTGACAAGTCCTAATCGATGATGATGACGTGCCATCCGCAGTTCTCTTAAAGTCATGCAACGAAACGCGATAAATGATGGCGTATTCAAGTTACATATCTGCATGAAGCGGGCTCCGTACTTTGTCTGGAAATTGGACATAATTCTGCTCAGCACGTTGGTGCCTAACAGGACTGGAACTCTGGAATTATACCCGCTGTCAGGGACTAACAACATGAGGCAAGGTGTGGTTATTCCATTTGGCTGTCCATCCCAGGAAAGATCCACTTCAATAAATCCTTCATACGGTAAGGAATTTCCATCAGCACACTCGATGTTTAATAAACAATCCAATGGCTTAATATCCAGGTGAGATAAATTAGCTCGGTAAAACCCTGTGCTGACAGTTGATACACATGATCCGGTGTCCAACAGGGCTGGAACAGCAATATTTTCCACAAAAACAGTGGTCTCGTTAGCATTGCCAACCAGTTATTGGGACTATGTTGTCGATACAGGCCTACCGAGTGTCCCTTCTCATAGGCCCTCCTCAAAAATCCTGGGGTCGACGTACATGGTCCACATTAACGTGACATCCATACTGGAGGTGTCCAACCTGTCCGCATCGCCAACATATGGGTTCCTCCTGCTGTTCCTGGTTCCCTCTATGGCTGTTATCATAACGCTGGGCTCCACCACCATTGTTGTTTCCCCTTCGTAGGTTGTTACTCTGTCTACTGTTGTTGTTATACCTGTTGTTGGAGGGTCGGTCGTAACGATTTCCTCGCTGTCTCTCACGTGCAGGCTTGGAGTTTTTCTTCTTCAACTCGGCCATATCGACAGTGAGCTGCTGGACCATAGCCTCCAACTTTGTAATGGTATCCTCTTGGACAGACTTAACTGGAACAGGCTTCTTTCCTGACGACTCCTTCGGTACATCCACGCTTGATGAGGGTAAATTATGTTGCTTCTCAATGCGCCTCAGGGCTATGCGAAGATCATCAAAATTCTTGATTTGATTCACCAGGTACCCCGATACATCTTTAAGATCCTGCCGGAGTCCAGTCCACAACATATTTCGCAGCATCTTGTCTGGAGTGTGAGGTATGTTACACTGCTTCTATACAGAATCAAGTACTCCCTCTAGTCTGCAACCCCAATCAGCAACAGACTCGTCTTTACGCTGTCTGGCTCCATAAAATTCGGCAAGTAGGTCGGACTCGCTATCAATTTCACCGAATGCACTGTCCATTTTCTTTAGAATGTCCTTGATGGGAACACCTGCCTTAATCCGGGAGAAGACACTCGCGGCTTTACCTTGGAGAGATGAACGTAAAGCTTCCATGATGTCCTGATCCTTATGATTTTCTTGGACAAGGCTAAGGAGTTGGTGTCGCCAAACTGCGTAACCTTCCTTGTCAGCTCCAGTAAACCTAGCTATCCAAGGTTTACGAGACAAGTGGACTTGCACAGGAGGACGGACTTCACTGGGATCCTCGTATGATCCATCATCCTCACTGGCTGAGGGTACAGGTTCCTCATCTGCTAGTAGACCTTGTTGTTTTACATAGTTGGCCATCCAGGACTCCAACTCTTCCTTACTACTAGTCTTTGGTTTCACTCCAAGTTTTTCAAAGAACTCCTTCATAATATCTGACTCTGGATCCTTAGGTTCAGTTTCCTCCATATCTTGTTTCACTCCACCCTGAGCCATGGTGAGCAATAAGTGTAAAATAATGACAAAATTTGGAAAATCTTAAATAAACATGAATAAATGGCCACAAGATGACCCAAACCAAGTCAAGTTTGCTGCAAAATAAGTCAAATAATCACAAAATGAACAAAAATAATGACAAAAACACAAAAGTTAAGCAAATCTTTTCACAAATTATCTGCCCTGGTCCCAGAGGGGCAATCCTCAATAGTGAGTTACCTCCCCTTGGACTGTGGGTTTGGGGCACAAGGGTTGGGACTACAAAGTAGAGTTAACAGTTAAGCTTGTTCGGACAATATACCAAGTCTCAGGACTGGGCGTAGTCTCCTGCTGGCAATATAAACTAATTGTTTAGTTACCTGCAACAAAATGACTTTAAACACTTAGCCAAATAACACTCAACACTGACAAATAAACACAAACATATAACATTGAACATGTAAACATATAGTAAGGGCTGTGAGTAATAAATGAATGGTTAGGGGAAAAGGAAAGAAATGTGCTGACTTTCCCTATATAACACCAGCCTGATAATCACCAACAGGTTACAAACCCATAGCTGTACAGTACTAACGGTATAGGCTAAATACCAGTACCTGAAAATACGACAACATAAAATTCTAACTTTCTGATCTAGGAATTAATAGTTGCTATAAATTCAATACATATATTACAGTCACTATTATCAATGTCACCGTTAAGTAATAAACCAAGCTATAATATTCTGTAACAATTACAAATAGAGTCTCTGCTGGAATCCAATGTTTACAACACTCTACTCACAAAGCGAAATTCTGCTTTCGATTCGTTGGATTTACTTCCGGTGTGACGTAGTCTTCCGGTACTGTGTGTGGCTCACGTGTAGACAGGTACTAATGTAAACACACAGTTCACAGGTCACGGGTGACCGAGTCGTTGTACGACAGCGCGCACAATATTGGGGCGTTGTCTGGACAAATGTTCCACCTATGGATGTAGGGTTGGTGCTGCAGGATTATACTCACTTCTGAATGATACACTTTTTGTCGAATAGTAGGTGAATTTCGTCTCAAGGAAATTTCAGCGCCTCTGCCCCACGTTGGGCGCCAATGAAACGGGGATGGGATTTGGGGCAGAGGACGCTACGACACCAACTCAGCCAGGTTCAGTTCATACATATTTATTCAGAAATAGATGAAAACTCCATCATTGTGACAGTGTTCTTGAATACAATGTATATGATACGATGGCTATGATGATCAATGGCTTGGCCTCCTGCCTGGTGTCTGTTATCCAGTCAGCACTGCGATACCCCTGTCCAATGCTCATGCCCAGCATGTGCAGTGGGACAGGTAGGGGAAGGGTCACATGACTAGCACACAGGTAAAGGTCACAGAACACAAACATAAACAGAAGCACATGACACTACACAGCTGACAGCTGGACAATAACACAGGACAGTACTAGACACCACGATACTGCACAATCAGCATTATTATCATGCTATTACAATTTAATTACAATGCAGAATATACTGTTTATTAATAATATATATATATATATATATATATCATCTGAAAAACCCGGACAGGCTGTCTCTGCCACACACATATATTAGTATCGACGGTATGGTGTAATATTGGAACTGAATCTTAACAAACAAATGTTCGTTGGATAGCAGGACGTCAAAATAGATAAAACATTTCTTTAGTTCGATCGGCTAAGCGTCAAAATAGTAATCCAGGGGTACCGAGTTGGAATCCTAGTAGAGGCATTAATATAATGAACTATGTTATGTCACATAATATAACCGAAGACCATGGATGATGATTGATCAATTATCAATGTTTAGAAATCTTAGTACGTCGTGGGCAAAACCAACTGAGCATATATGTGATCGCTGAGAAATAATTTTGAGTGACACACTCCAAAGAAAAAGATTTGTTAGTACAACTCGGTATTACTCTAAATAAGGATTTTATTTTAACAAAAAATAAGATAATTTATTCCGAAGATTTCAATAAATATATGTATATTTATAATAATATACACATCATGTATATCATAAAAGACGCAACTGTCTGGTAATTTCCAATTTTGTTATATCACATTTTACAAGATAATCTGATGAAATCAGAGTATGGTTAGTCCAGAACGATAAGTATAGCAGAGTTCGGCGCTGCTGACGGAGGCGTTTCACTGGAACTCATGGAAACTGTGATAGGTAAGTGCATATAATTTATAGTTTGTTATACTGAATACGTGCATCGGTGCAAAAATAGTATAAACATTTATTCTTAAACACGTTTCTACACATCTGTCTTTAGCATAACAAATTAGACAGTTCTTTATTGATAACCGATGCCTGTTTTGCCATGTTATTGTTGAATCATACGTATTTTGAAGTGAAGTGTAACTTTATCTTGCCAATTAACCGTTTCTTGATATATGGGGAAATGCACTATATTTCGATAAGTTATCTTTATTTCATTGATATCTAAGATCGTTACTCATGATACGTTGAAAAAGCATCATGACTTGAGTTTAATTTATTACTTTATCTTTACTGTATCAAATTAGAATTGTGTACTGAATCGTATCAACATTTATTCGTCAACACGTTTATACACATTTATCTTGAACATATAAAATTATTGATAACCGATCATGCCTGTTATGCCATGTCATTCTCCTTGTCATAAGATTATTGTTAAATCATACGTATTTTGAAGTAAAGTGTAACTTTATCTTGCCAATTAACCGTTTCTTAATATATAGGGCAATGCACTATATTTCGATAAGTTATCTTTATTTCTTTGATATCTAACGTCATTACTCATGATACTTGAAAAAAGTATGATGATTTGAGTTAAATTTATTACTTTATCTTTACTGTATCAAATTAGAATTGTGTACTGAATCGTACCTTATGTAAATTCTTGCATACTGAATTAATTTCGCAACATAAAGCACAAGATCCTTTTTCATGACATTTGTAATCAGCTGAAACGACTACAAAATCATGCAGAGATTTAACAATCACGGCGAACATGACATCAATCTAGTACAGTTTGATCGACTATTACAATCTTCTTTTAACATTGTTACATCGTACATACCACTTCAGATATGAAACAAAAGATTTGTCCTGCATCAAGTACCCGTATCTGTACTTTACATTCTACTTTTATCAAAAGCTTACTTTAAATCGATATACCTTTTAAGTATTATTGTCAGAATTGTTAAAAAATGCCATAAACAAGGACAAAATATAAGCAGAGGAAAAAAATACACGGAGACTCATGAAAAATACAAGGATAATAAAACCAGATATTCCTGAAAATCAAGCGTATTTTCCTTCATTCATGACAACCGACATGTAAACCACTGTCAATCCAAGTAAGTAATGTCCTTTTCTCAAATGATAATAAGGTATACAGCAACGGACCATGAGGAAAAATAAAACGAGCATAAAATTGCATCCTTGTTAGTCAAACAAAACATACATTAACTGCATGTTGTAATTGATGACTCAGAAGTATAGAAACACGCATACATTCATATACCGTGATTGATACACTGTCCGACTTTACTCTCAAGTTCGATACTATAAAACAAGTCCGAGTCATTAGTTCTCTTTTTCATGACTACTTTCAAGACCCTGTGATATCCATGACGGGGTATTCCAGGATGATTGTAACAACGATGAACTGGAGTCATTCCGACAACAATGACAGATTGATTAGAAACAGCTTTTGTGGTGTCGTGCTAAAGAAGGAAATGTCAGAATCTCAGTGCAAATTAATCCTTTCAATAATAATAATTATTATATCTTACTTAAATTTATTATTGTTTACTATGGTACAATATTCTTTTATTGGGGGATACTTAGCTGTGATTCATTTTCTGACTGACGAAAATGGCCGCCGTAACGAGCACGCGGGAGAGGATTCGTACCACATTTTCTCCGGTATCTGGAAAGAGTCTCAGCAAACTGGAAAAATCAATGAGGTAACATTGAAAATGTATATCAACTGAATTTTAAAATACTACATCCTGGTTCCTCCACCGTCGTAATGAAATAGTAGTTATACAGCGTAAAATTATCATGCATATTCTTGAGGTGATTATTCAATATTATAAATAATTTTGCCATCTAATTATTTTATTGTCTGTTTAATTTTTGTCCTACATATTTTTATCACACAAGTTAAAAATCGACAATCGACGCCGAACAATTGCAAAGCGAAATATAAAATCAATTCTGCGCCAGATTGAATAAAAGCATTACAAGTTTAAATGTAAACCGTCAACTGGAATAGTTCCAGTCTGGAAGTCGAATTCGTTATGTGGTATATAATCAAGTGGTCATATGTAACACTTTTTTGGTAATGTGATCCTTTTTTTAAAAAGAATTTCACAGCTGATATCTTTTCATTACGATTAGGAAGAGTATATCAACACTTTGTATGCGACGTACATCCCTACCGAAGCAGAGCTCGTGCAAATGTTCCACACCGACATGAACGGATATCTAACTCTAGTTTTGTGTTAACAGAAAACTGTTGAGATACAGCCTTGTCCGCCAAATAACAGAAGTAAGTCTCACACTGAATTGAATAAACTGTTAAACAGTTGTTGGTTGCGTTTATTTAATCGATGCTGAAGGAGACTTTCGTAATAAAAATGATGTAATTTTATTGATATTTTAACAAATTAGTAAAAAATTACAATACCCTATTTTGAACAGATTAACTCCGCAAAACCTTTAATCAGAACAGATTCGAAGAAAGTATTTACTCTGCAGGTATCGAAGACAGAGAGATGTTTGTGAACAGATCACTTTGTTACAACAAGCCATGGTTGTATAATATCCTGGTGTCTGGTCTATTATAGAATATCCGTGCGCTGAAGTTGATTTCACTTCTGATATTGTACGATGGTGCTTCCTTTATTGACTAGATATGCCGGATTGAATTTTACATTTACATATGTGTGTTTTATACCATAAACATATTATGTTACCAAACTTATTTATTTGTTTTGTGGTTTTTATTTTATATTTAATTCATATTTATTGTATTGCATTGTTTTACCCGATTGGTAGTAAACAGGAACCAGATGTATGTTGATGTGGTTGAAAAAGGATAATGCCATAATAACTTATTTATATATCACTAAACACTGCAGCAAATCTGAAAGCTCAGTAATGTTATCTTCTCAATCTTAATCTGTTCACAAGTAAAAAAATATTTGTGTTGTCAATTGCACACGGAACAATAGCCGACCAAGGTGATGCGTCATTTCTATGAGCATACAATACACTAACGCACATTAAAAATATGAGCACTTACGAGAAGTAAATAGTCTGTAAAGGTTTTGTGGCTACCAATGGATATTAAAAAAGAGATACATTGATAGATGTCTGATACACGCCATGTTGATATATACTAATGTAGCTAACAATGTTTAAAATGTTCCTCTTCTTGCTATCATTAAGGTATAAAGGGAACATGGGCCAATCACCTTTCAATACAAATGTAAAATTAAACACGATAACTGTAGAGTGATTTTTTTTTTTCAAAACTGTTACGATTAAATGTTTGGCGGAGTGAATCACTATTCAAAATATGGTATTGTAATCTGCAAATTTTCACTAACTTGTTAAACTATCAGTTAATTTATATCGTTTTGGTTATGCACGTCTCCTTTAGCATCTAATAAAAATAATTGAAATCAAATAAATATATCTAACCAATTGCTTAAAGGTTTACCTAACGGTGTGGAACGGCTGCACGAGCTCTGCTTCTGTCGGGATGTACATCACACACAAAATGTTGATATACTCTTCTTAATTACCAAAACAATGATATAAGTCTGCTTCCCTATTTATCATTTGTGTTTAACAATGTACTGTGAAATTGTTTGAAAGAGAAAAAAATCAAATTACCACAAAAAAGTGTTGTATATGACCCTTTGATTATATACAACACAACAAGTTTAAGATTCCAGCTGATGTTTTACATTTAAGCTTGTAATACTTATTTCAAACCGCAAGGACACACAAATGGTTTTAAATTTCGTTCAGTGTCGATTGCTGATTTTAAGCTTGTGTAATAAAAAAAGAAAGAATAGTAAACAAATACTATATCTAACAGGTGTCTAGTTTAGAAAAAAAAAAATATTGCCAAAGGATTTGCTATATCGCATATTCGCCCCATGAATATGCATGTCACGTTCACGCTGCATAATTACTATTTCATAACGAAGATTATCGAACCGGAATGTAGTATTTTCACCTTCAGTTGGCATACATTTTCAGACAATTTAGTGCACATATTTGAGCTGCCTTCTAGACAAATGCATGAAAAATAGAATTCAAGTTTCCTCTTATCCTGAACCAAGGGGTCATGGAACAATGTTTTCCTTTGATGCTCCGTCCTGCCGTCTGCTAGATTATTTAGGATCTTTCACGCATATAATAGGGGTAGAAGTTTTCCTTTGTGAGGCATGGTGACGCGTAGCATAACAGGTCACTGATCAGTCTTTTGACAGTTGACTAACATCAAAGAATAGGCTTGTTTAGGGTCTGTTTCCTGCACTACTTGTCACTGGAATTTCCTACTTAGGATATGGATCCACCTTGAGAAAGCGGTCTTTCCTTGATGAAATGTAGGCCATATTGAGCTACAAGAATGACTTACTAGGCCAGTTCTTAATGCTTTACGATTATTGCTACTAGTTTATGGGGTCCTTTTTCATATACTTCTTGATACAGGGATTCTATACTCGGGTAGTAGTCTTGACCCTTGACCTCCATCAAAACAACAATTTCTCCAAACTCTATCTTAACACTTTTCATTAATGTATGATTAATGTGCGATATATATCCACTTTCATGGTAAACCACTTTGAACTACACTTCATCCTACTTTGATGTTTTATCTAGACTCTAGTCTACGCTACTTGTTTATGGAAAGGGACACGCATACATATAAACAAGAAATCTGGTGACCTTGACGGTCACCTGAGATAAGCAATATTGGTTATAAAGTTTAAAGGATAGTTACCATGTGTCATGAAACAGAAATAGAGACACTGTCTTTAGAAAGTGTCAATGCATTCATCCAATCAAACGCTATGCTTAAAAATGATTTTTTCCTATGAAAATTACAATAATTGAAAAAAAAAATATATATTCCTTCCGAGGAAGGAATGCGAGACTCACTTTGGTAACATAAGCACTTTTAGATACTTCCATTTATGAACAGCATTTGATTATACCATATCTGGGTTTTGAGAAGATTTTTAATTTGACCCCTTTTGGCCCCGCCCATCAGCCCCCGTGGGCCAGTCAGGATCAAAATGGGCATACCATCAGGCCGTCACCATTCACTCATAATCCTAACCAAGTTTGAAATATTCCCTATGGAAATCGAACAAACTATGCTCAAAAATGTAGGATTCCTATCTTAACTAAAGTGAACTTTACCCTCTCCTTACGTGGAAATATGAGATCGTAGGGCCATGACATTCACAATTTTGGTAATAAAAACCTTAAGATGCTTATTTCATAAAGAGTATTTGATTCTACCATATCTTTGTCTTGAGAAGAAAACAATTTGACACCTTTTGGCACGCCCCGCAGGCCCCTAGGGATAAGGAACTGTATATTTCACAATTGTGGTTCATCATAGGCCGGGAAAGTTTACTGCAAAATTTTATTGAAATTGGATCAGGGTTTTTTGAGGAGTTGAAATTGTTTACGGACGCACGACACGCGACGCCAGATGAAGGGTATAAGAACAGGTCACCATGAGACGTTGACCTGAAAATCAGGTTATTTATTTAATTTTTTGTATGCTTATATGTTTAGTATAGGTGAAACTGAAATCTAAAGAAGAGTCGATCAGTATTTCCCAAGAATAATGACAAAGGAAGACTACATCTTAAAATTTGATAATATTGGCTATGTGCTTGGAATAACGAAAGTCATTGCTAATATAGTCCCCGGTCAGCCATCATTATGTTATTACTATCAAATAAAAAACCTACGGCAAGTGAACAAGTTTAACCTTACTATGGAATTCGAAAAAGATCCGTCCTCTTCGTGTTAAGAACTTTACATCAAAATTGTTAAAATGATAAAGGTAGACACATACTAAGTTCTGTGTAAAAGGTTGGTCTCATCCCTCTGTTGCAGATGACCCAACAGCGGAAATTGAACAAATGCCTTAAACTCCCACTCCTTCTGTAGGAATATATACATTGTCCATATATAGTCTTAAGAATTGATAAAGGAAAATCACTTTTTAATCAACTATTGGAGCGGATTGGGTAAGGTAAAATAGGGGTAAAATAGTAAATTCTTTATAATCGGTTTTGAGATGTTGAGTGTTGTCACAAGTTTACCTAAAACATATTTAGATGAACATGATTTTTTTTTATGTATATGTATATAAATGATGGATCTTAGCCCCGTAAGATGGAAGTGGTGAAGCCTGATAAAGGGAAGTAGGCAAATTCGTTAAAATATTTTTTCTTGTTTAGAAATACATGGATTCTGTACCGTACTTAATGACTTTAAGGATGAAGATTGGTGTGATAATTTTCGAATGAAAAAGGAAACATTCTTAAAATTTTGTGAAAAATTGGAAAATGCTTTGGCCGCGGCAGGTTAGCGTCTTCAGCAGAATATCGGACGATTGGAAATCTTTGGTGTTGCGAAATTTACCGTGCATGATTGCGTACATCAAATTTGCGAGGCCATTATAGGACATCTGCTCAAAGAATATGTGTGTTTTCCAGAAGGAGAAAAGTTGAAGAAAGTCATCAAGGGACATGAGGAATAATGGAGATTCCCAAACTGTGGTGGGACGATTGATGGTACGCATATTCCCATCATAGCTCTTAAGCATTCCCATGGAGACTACTTGATCAGGAAAGGGTTTTACTCCTTGATTTTGCAGGGTGTTTGCGACCACAGCTGTATCTTTAGAGAGATAGATATAGGTTGGCCAGGAAGGGTTCATGAGGCCCACGTTTTTGCAAATTCGGAAATTTATATCAGAGGAGATAATGGCTCCTTGTTTCCAGAGTGATGAAAGTCATTTGGGGAAAGTACTATGCACGTAGTTCTTCTTGGCGACCCAGCGTATCCTTTGAAGGCATGGCTTTTGAGGCCATACACCAACAGATCTAACCTTACAGAAACTCAATTTACTTTCAAATATCGTTTAAGCAGAGACGAATGACCATTGAAAATTCATTTGGCCGTTTGAAAGGTAGATGGCGTTGTCTACAGAAGATACTTGACGTTAAAGTTGAATTCGCTTGTACCCTAATCGGATCTTGTGTTGTTAAACATAACTTTTGTGAAAATGAGAAAGAAGACTACATTTGGGATATAAATTCGGAAGACATTGACGATGACGATTGGCACTGGATGGCGACGTAGAAGTTATTCACTGTGCCAAAGCCATGCGAGATGACATTGCTGCTGTATTTTTTCAAGCAATAATCTTTGAACTATGTAATGATTTATAAGCATATGACACTTGAATTGATTTCACTTCTGTTGACAATCAATCTGTAAACACAAATGTTCACTGATTTCTGTTATCAAAGTGTTGCGGTACAAACGATGTTATGATTAATTAAATACAGTGCAAGTTCTGGAAACTAAACCCTCTGGAAACCACTTACCTCTCTATATTTTGTCTCAAATATACATTTTATGTTTATTTTACAACTGCAAACCGGACACCTCTGAAAACTTAGTATTTTTACTGGTCCCAAGGGTGTTCGGTTTTCAGAAGTTACATTGTATTGAAATTGAAATGAGTACCTACACAAAGTAAGTGCACTAGATATATTTATTTGTTGAAAACATGAATGAATATAAAGAAAACACAACTTAAATGATGAAGCGGTTCTTGTGAAGATATGTCCATTTTTTTCACGAGAAAAATAAATCACATCATTCACATTTTGTCTACTTTAGAAAATGCATACAAATGGCAGTATCCATAATAATTTAAAACATACCTTAATAACATACAAATAACAGAATTATTATCACATTCAATTTGTCCTTCAACTAACGTTATTGTAGCAGGTCTCAATCAAAGTTACAGGTTATAATAAGTAGAATAATCAAGGTTATCTATCCCAAGAGATTGGCGCTGTGGTAATTTGTTGGCACCTGAAAACTGGTGACCTTGTATATTCGGCGAAAACATTTGCGGACGTACTGAGTCAAACGATGGAGTGATAGGTGGATATGACTAGCTTTCTCATTTGAGCTATTAAAGCTGTCCATTACCGATGTTAATGTCAATTCAAGTTCACTTTTACGCTTCTTTTTTCTTTCAGTTTTTACAGTTTCTTCCCTTTTCTTTGTTGCTTTACTTGTTATCTCTTTTGCAGATCCACTGCCTTTTTCCTTTTCTTTTGATAGCGCATTGCCCTCTTTATCATCTGTTTTGTTAGCATCTTTCACTTCTTTGTTATCCCTCGTGTTTGAGGCCGGGTAACTTTCATCATCTCCAGACTCATATAGATTTTCAAGAGGACGGACACCGGTATCAGACTCAGAATCAATGGAGTCGTTTTCATCTCCACATTCAAAAGAACGTTTTTTACTCATTGTTTCTATCACTTTTGCAGGCGAGGATGCCGGCCGATTTCCAAGAATAGAATCTAGCTCTTCGAAATATTTACATTTATGTTTTATTCTTCTTTTAAGTTTGGTTTTGGCCTCTCTGTACATTCTCTTCAATGTGTGAATTCTCATCTTGTCCAGGTGTTCTTTCAAATTCTTTGCTCGACAATTCATGACACGGACTTGGATATATACCCACTATTGATTTTCGGGTTTTCTATTTTTCTCCTCTATGTCTGGTTCGTCCCAAATAGATACAAGAGTTAGGGTCTCTTCTTCTGTCCAAGTAGATCCGCGTTTGCTAGTGCTTAGCTTTCTCGTCGCCATGTTTACAGACGACTTATATTTTTTCCCGCCAAAGCACACATAACCATAACAACGCTTAAATTAAAGAATGATGCAATACACATGACAAAATACTTATATGCTGCGTGTTCATACGACAAAATTTACACACGGGAGCAAATAATTTGCGACAACATGTATGCAAAAGTTAATTTGCACCTAGACCTGACCAGGTGCAAATCTACTCAACTGTGCAGAATTTGCATGTTCATACGACAAAAATTGACCATTTAAGTAAATTTACATAAGTGTAAAATCTTCTGAAGTATCCAAATCGCGTCGTATGAATATGGTTATAGACCATGAATGCCAACTGAAATCAGTTCAATGATTACATTTACCGTTTTCAATATGTGGTAAAGGAAAACAACATAAATCTGCTGATATTCATTATGATATCCCTACGTTCATGAACTGATAATAGAAAGCTGACATTGGTAAGGTCACATCGTACACATGGCATACTGCAGCAAATCGTTCGAAAATACCAATTATTCCACATCTGACAGTAGTTTTATGCACAAAATAGTATTCAGAATGGCCATGTGGCATAGGAATTTCTGTACATGACGAGGATTAAAGTTAACCTGGAACAGCCAATTAATGAGAAAAACTGCATCGCACAACTGTTTCCTCATTATCTGACTTAAATTCTTTCATGACTCCATAAATGTTCAATATCGAATAATTTCATAAATTCATTGAAGTCCATTGCATGTTATGAGCCATAGCACGTCCAAGTTGAAATCACTTCTGATATTGTATGATGGTGCTTCCTTTATTGACTAGATATGCCGGATTGAATTTTAACCAGATACCTATTTTATAATCAAACTTCTTTATTTGTTTTGTCGTTTTTAATTTAACATTTGTATTGAAAGGTTTTTGATCCATGTCACCATTATATACCTTAATGATAGCAAGGAGAACATTTTCCGACATTGTAAGTTACATTAGTGTATATCAACATGGCGTGTATCAGACATCTATCAATGTATCTCTTTTTTACTATTCATTGGTAGCCACAAAACCTTAACAGGCTATTTACTTATCTTAAGTGCTCATCTTTTTAATGTGCGTTAATGTGTTTCATGATCATAGTGTGGCAGTGTCAATTTTACTTTTATCTATTTATATATATTTTTATAAATGTACTTGTCCAACCGGTTTGTTTTGTCAGTGTATGTTCTAAGAATTTCTCACCTGTGTTTTGTTATGTAAATGTCTTGTCACGTGATTACATGCTTGTTCGTGCACCTGTATGTTCTGTCGTTATTCACGCGCTGGACAGAGACATGGACAGTCGCAATTATATGTAGATACGTACGGACGACTGTGGTGGCAAAAATACATTTTAAAATAAACCATAGATCATTTTATTGTAAAAAAGGATGTTATCTCTTGAGATTGATAGGGGTCTTTTGGTGCGTCTAAATAAACGTATGAAAGGAATGAATCCAGCGTTATTTTATAAAACACTGTAGCATTGGAACCCGGCTACATTTTGGCGCCCATGTAGGGACACACACTCACACACGATACGGGAGTTCCCGGCAAATTTGAAATGACGGAGCCTCGTTTTGAAGTTCTGGACCATCGCTGTGTGTCCTTGACCTTCCAGGTCAGGTATTAGCACTTCCGGAAGAAATCCACGTTTTTGAATTCTGTGTTGTCTGACTGATCAGCATGGATTATTCGATTTATACCGGAGTGGATGTATTATTTGGTAAATAAAACCGTTCCTTGTATTAACATTTTATGTTTCCAAGCAGATAGTATGCATACTGGAAGCTGTCGATTTATATAAAACTGTTATTTTTATCATAACATTTGTTGTGTACTTACTATTTTTACATTGTGTTACGCGTGTGCTTTACTACTGAGACCGACTCGATAGGCCTACAGGTGAATTCGTCGACGACCGTGTCATGCCTGAGTGAACAACACCTGTTTTGAACTGCAGTGGTCACGAGTGTTTTATTAATTTCAAGGACATTTACTCGTGAACTCTTGACTTTAATATTACAACTCACAGTTGATACCAATTTTTTGTGTTTATTTCTCTCATGTTCTTTTGGATCGCATTCATTTGTGTGTTTGTTAGAATTTAGATGTTGTCTTGATTGTTTTGAATCTCGTGTACAGAGGTGTAGTAAGGTTATACTAATATAGGTATAAGCTTAGGAAGTAGAAATATTTCCTCTTTGCTGATACTTACATTGTTTCCATTGCTTTTCATTCTTTTTCTCGCTTATTAATTTTCATTTATTTATTTTTTATTTTTTATTTATTCAAACCCCGTAAATTATTATTACATATTTTCTACCCAAATATAATTTTGTGTTCCGACTTGGAATATTTACTCCAGATTCAAATTACCTTATATCCGATAGGATTTCCAGTTTTGATGAAACTTTTCATATTTTTTTCTTTTGTCATTTGAAGTAGATCTCGTATAGATATTGCCTACCCGGTCACTATTTTGACTAGCAAACAGTTGACTTGACCTCGCAATTGACATTCCTTGCTGTTGGAACTAAGCTAATATTTTACAGCATTTTTCTCATTCAGAAGGATTACTTGGAAAATATATCAGGTAAAACCCAGCGATCAGTGTAAACTAAGTATTTTGATATGAATATTGTTTATTTACAGCTGACGTAATACAAATGTGTTAGAGAGCTGGTCCTGATGTGTTTTTTTTAGTAGATATTTCGTTTCAGGTGTATTGCTTTAAAATTTTTTTGCCTTTTGTCCAATTATTTATTCATCATGTCCGACAAATCATTTTCAGGGAAGGACATTGAGGTTATTACAGCTACTCTTTTAGCCATGGGTTACAAACCCCAAGAAGGCAAACTTAAGTCTGAGGAGCTGCGGTCATGGATCAAGTCCAAGGGGAGTACCAGTACTAAGGATCCTAAACAGGAAAATGGGGCAAGTGCCATGCCCAATCCTGTGTCAGTTACAGTCAGCCCACCTGTGAGGATTTCCACCTTTTCTGGAGAAGAAAAGGACACATCCTATGATTTATGGAAGCACGAGGTGGAGTCCTTGCTGTTGTCTCATGGAGAAGATGTGGTGGCCCATGTACTTCGAAGATCATTGAAGGGAAAAGCTGGAACGGTCGTCATGCATCTTGGATTGGATGTGTCAGTTAGAAATATCCTAACCAAGATGGATAGTATCTTCGGCACTGTGGAAAAGGGTGAAGCACTTCTGGCACAGTTTTACAGCGCACGTCAGAAGGAGGGGAAGGATACAGCCTCTTGGAGTTGTAGATTAGAGGATATACTGAATAAAGCTGTGAAGAGAAGAGAGGTGACTTATGCCCACTCAGGAGATATGCTGAGAACGATGTTTTGGACAGGCCTTAGAAGAGATTTAAAGAATATTACAGGCTATAAGTATGACACCATCCAAGACTTTGATCGTCTTGTGATTGCAATCCGCCAGGTGGAGCAAGATCTCAGGAATAGAGAGGAGGAGACCCAGACAAAGAAGCCCCACCATGTAGAGTCAAAGATGAAAACGAAGCCCAATCCTGCTTGCATGGCTAGTTCTGAAGCAACAGATGACATAAAGGAAATGAAGGGGATGATCAAGCAGTTGACTACAGACATGGCTAAAATGAAAAAGGTTACAAAGCAGTATCAGAAGTTCAACAGGAAGTCTGGAGCGGGCAAGTCTTGGACCAATCAACAGGGAGAGCAATCTCAGCAGGGACAGCGTCATTTTAACCCTCAGGAGTCAAAGACATCTCAACCCCATGATGATGGCCCGTTGTGCTGGCGATGCGGACAGAGAGGTCACATTAAGCTTGGGTGTCGCATCCGGTTAGACCATTTAAACGGGGAGAGGCCTATGAAGAAGGGCAGCTCATAGGCTGTGAGAGAAGAGCTTTTAACTATCATGTACAGGATAGGAAGATCCAGGTACCCGGAGAGCTTGTGGGTACACCCAATGAAGTATCAGTGTTCCTTGCTAAGAGTAATGTTCAAGCTTTGCTCGACACAGGTTCCACTGTTTCAACAATTTCTGAGCATTATTACAGAAACTTCCTGTCAGATGTTTGTCAGCTCATGCCCATTACAGATTTTCTGAATGTGGAGTGTGCAGATGGTAATCTCCTGCAATATTCTGGTTATATAGAGACAGATGTAGCAGTACCTGGACTTAGTGGGGAGTCACTGGCCTGCTTATTATTAGTTGTCCCGGATAGCAGTTATAACTCAACAGTTCCTTTGCTACTTGGCACGAATGTACTGTTCCTATGATGTATGCCTGTAAAGGTAAGTATGGAGCAAGATTTCTACAGCAAGCAGATCTTCATTCACCCTGGTATCTTGCATTCAGATGTTTGTCTTTAAGGGAGCGAGAGTTAGTCAGGAATGAAAACAGACTCGGTCTTGTTAGATGTGCGGAGACTAAAAGTATTGTGATGCAGCCGAATAGCTACGTTACTTTGAAAGGTTACATTGACAAAGCAATAAGCTATCATAAGACTTGCGCCATGCTGCAGCCATCGAAACTGGCTTCCATTTCAACATTACTGGGTTTGACACCTGGAGTCATAGATTTCGGTGATAAAAATAGAACTGTATCTGTGCAGCTTTCCAATGTCACCAGCCGGACACTGACCATCCATCCGAAGGCAGTGGTTTGCGAGCTCCAACCAGTAGTCATGGAGAAACCACCGCCCTCCATGGAGCAAAAGGAGAGACTCAGTATATTGGATATCCTAGATTTTTTCTCATCGAAGGATGTGCCTTTGTCACCGTATCAGCTTAGTGAGGAAATGGAACTGATCAAGAAGTATGAGGATATATTCTCGAAACATGATAATGATATTGGTCATTCCACTATGGTACAGCACAGGATAAGACTTGAAGACGAAACCCCTTTCAAGCAACGTCACCGAAGAATCCCACCATCCATGTTGGATGAGGTTAAAGGACACCTTCAGCAACTTTTGTCAGGAGGGATCATCAGGAAGTCGCATTCACCATGGACTTCTAATGTTGTGTTGGTGAGGAAAAAAGATGGCAGTTTAAGGATGTGTGTGGATTACCGGCAATTGAATAATCGCACTATCAAAGATTCTTACGCCTTGCCTAGAATAGAGGAGATCTTAGACTGTTTGAGTGGTAACAAGTTTTTCACTGTGCTGGATATGAAGAGTGGTTACCACCAGGTGGAGATAGATGAACCACACAAAGAAAGAACAGCATTCACTGTTGGACCGTTAGGATTTTTCGAATTTAACCGTATGCCTTTTGGATTGTCCAACGCCCCAGCGACCTATCAGCGTCTAATGGAAGAATGTCTTGGTGATCTTCATTTGAACATTTGTCTTATCTATTTGGATGATCTTATTGTGTTTTCAGATACTTATGAAGAACATTTACGTCGTCTTGAAAAGATATTTCAGAGACTCAGGGATTGCGATTTGAAGTTGTCGCCAAAGAAATGCTGTTTCTTCAGGAATCGAGTGAAGTACGTAGGACATATTGTATCGGAGGCTGGTATAGAAGCTAATCCAGACAAGATTGCAAAGATTCGAGATTGGCCAGAACCATCAACGCCTGAAGATGTAAGAAAATTTTTAGGATTTGCCGGATATTATCGCAAATTTGTACCCAACTTTGCTCATATTGCCAGACCGCTCACTGATTTACTACCACCTACTCATAAGAAGTCAGCAAAGTCTAAGAAGCAGGAAGAAGTTGAGTGGAAATGGGGCACCCGGGAAAGAATATCATTCCAAAACTTGAAAGAAGCTCTTTCATCACCATCTGTTCTTGGATTTGCCGATTACACCAAACCATTTGAGCTTCATACAGATGCCAGTTCAATCGGTTTGGGAGCTGTTTTGTATCAGGACCATGATGGTACATGCCGTCCAGTTGCTTACGCCAGTCGTGGACTTACAAAACGGAGAAGAATTACCTAGCTCATAAGCTAGAATTTTTAGCTATGAAGTGGGCCATTACCGACAAGTTTCATGATTATTTGTATGGAAACCACTTCACAGTTTACACGGATAACAACCCTTTAACCTATGTACTTTCGAAGGCAAAACTGGATGTTGCAGGCCATCGCTGGTTTTCGGCCTTAGCTACATACAACTTTGACATACGCTACAAGCCTGGAAAGAACAACCTGGATGCAGATACTTTATCAAGATATCCAGGACTTGAGGATGATTGTAGGACAGACATCCAACACATTACCAGGGAATGCATCAAAGCTGTGTGCAATGCCATCACTGGGGGATCTCCATTTATGGAAACCATGTGCATGTCAGCTGAGGTCTTAGATGATACCGACATTGGACAAGACTTCGGAGAATACACACCACACAGATGAGGAAACTACAGAGTGAGGACGGAGCAATTGGTGACATATTGCCCTATGTCAGGAATCATCAGAGGCCAACAAGATTTATGGATAATTGTAATGAGTTTAAGGTCTATGCAAAGAAATTTTACAACTTAACTCTCTCCAGAGGGGTCCTATACAAGAAGACTCGAGATGATACACTTCAGTTAGTATTGCCCTTGTCATTGAGACGGAGGGTGCTTCAGGCCTTACACAATGACATAGGACACCCTGGGCGTGATAGGACCAGAGCCAAGACACCAGCAAGAACCAGAGCCCCACTTGTCAGCATACAAACATCACAGCCAATGGAACTTGTGTGTATTGACTTTCTTACACTAGAAGCAGCCAAAGGAAATTATCAATATCTTTTAGTGATAACCGATCACTTCGCTAAATATGCACAAGCCATACCTACTCGGAATATGTCGGCTCATACTACTGCAGATGCTCTTTACCATAACTTCTTCATCCATTATGGGATGCCCAAGCGAATCCACTCCGACCAGGGAGCTAACTTTGAAGGAGATCTCATAAAGGAGTTATGTCTGCTATTAGGAATAGAGAAGTCGAGGACAAGTCCTTATCATCCGCAAGGAAATGGTTTGTGTGAAAGGTTTAACAGAACATTGCTTGAAATGCTTCGCATATTGAATCCAGACCAAAAGAAAGATTGGAAGTCATTTATTGGACCCTTCACTAATGCATACAACTGCACTAGGCACGAGACAACAGGGTATTCACCGTACTACATGATGTTCGGTCGACACCCCAGACTACCAGTTGATGTTGCTTTTGGCGTTAGGGAGCAGGATGAAGACTCTGATCAACCCTCATATTCTGCATATGTTGAGGAGTTACGTGAACGTTTGAAGCAAGCATATCATTTGGCTTCATTGAATGCTGATCAAGCACAAAGGAAACAGAAAGTGGGGTATGATGTACGAGTACGTGGTGCCACCTTGGAGCCAGGAGAATGAGTACTTGTCAAAGTACTTGCATTCAAAGGCCGGCACAAGATTGCTGACCCATGGGAGAGTGAAATTTATATAGTGGAAAGTCAGCCAAACAATGATATTCCAGTATATATCATTCAACGGGAGGATGGTACTGGAAGTAAAAGAACCATGCACAGAAACCATCTTCTTCCAGTTGGATATTTGACGCCAGATTCCAGGAGCATGGATGATAAAGCACCTACAAGGCCTAAACCTGCGCCAAGGCATAGGAAGCCTAAACCAAAACAAACGGTGAGTGAGGATGTGGAGGTGGAGCCCGAAGATCAAAGTGATACTTCATCAGTGGTAGTCCATGTTTCCACACCGGAAGAAGAATCTGTTACAGTTACAGATATTCCAGTTCAGCAGGATGACGGTCCACATACAGCTGACTGGGATGATGAGGTTGTAGATGACGATCCACCCCAAGACGTTGAGGGTGAGCAACCTCGGGAGCCAGAGACTGAGCTCAGGAGGTCGGAGCGTGTTAGAGCTCCACCCAAGTGGTTCACCTCAGGTAAGTTTGTCATGTCAGGCCGGGAGCCTGATTGGCTGCGTAGAGTCAGATACTTGTTGACACTAGCTAATTCAAAAGAATTTTTAAATCTCTCTCCACAGATGACAGAAGCAGTAGTGTCTCTGTGTCACCAAGAAAAACTGACGAGGACGTCATCTGATTTGCAGGGGGAGTATGTGGCAGTGTCAATTTTACTTTTATCTATATATATATATTTTTATAAATGTACTTGTCCAACCGGTTTGTTTTGTCAGTGTATGTTCGAAGAATTTCTCACCTGTGTTTTGTTATGTAAATGTCTTGTCACGTGATTACATGCTTGTTCGTGCACCTGTATGTTCTGTATCGTTATTCACGCGCTGGACAGAGACATGGACAGTCGCAATTATATGTAGATACGTATTTTCGGGGTTCAACTGTGGTGGCAAAAATACATTTTAAAATAAACCATAGATCATTTTATTGTAAAAAAGGATGTTATCTCTTGAGACCCCTGTCAGATTTTCTTTTGTATGCGTCTAAATAAACGTATGAAAGGAATGAATCCAGCGTTATTTTATAAAACACTGTAGCATTGGAACCCGGCTACAATAGAAATGACGCATATACCTTGGTCGGCTATTGTTCCGTGTGTAAATGACAACACGAGTACCCCATAGTTGTGAACTGATTCAGACTGAGAAGATAACATAACTGAGCTTTCAGATTTGCAGCGTGTGTATAATGATTCATAAATAAACTATCATGGCATTACCCTTTATCAATTACATCAACATACCATTGGTTCCTGTTTACTACCAGTCGGGTAAAACAATACCTTTCCCCACCTCAACTACTTGGTATTATAACATTTCAGTTTGAATTGGTATTGAAATAATGCTTCACAGACAAATCACAATGTATAATCGTGTAAGATTCAATAGGTGTAAATATTTGAGATTGTTTGTTCAATCGGCCAAGATGAGGAATATTCAAAGAAAACTTGATGGGATAGTCATGACAATCACCTACTTCATTAACGGTTTCAGTTACATACATAGCATCTCTATATGTTATATAATCCAAAAAAGAATGTTTACAGAATTGTTACTATAAACTTGAAGTATATCTTGTATGACTTTTTCACCAATGTTTGATCCACAAAATGTATGTATGCTTACTTGACAATACGTCAAACCTCGATGAACTATATTTGTTAAAGGAATTTGGAAATTCCAGACGAACATGCTAAAATGTGTCTTTCAAAGAATTAAATCCTGCGATATACAAGGAACATAAATGTTGTCGATATTAATAAAACATGCTTAGCTGTTTTGATCCTTCTCCATCAACCAGTTCATCCATATTTGATTTTACATTGGTATTTAAAGGTGCTTTAACCTTGTGTGTCCTTTGAACACTATTATATTCTAGTGAACAATACCGAAAATAACAAATCTAGGTAATTGGTCTGAACTAGATATTGCCAATAAAATTAATGTATGTCAATATTTCTTCAGAAACTACATTATAATGTTCAATTATGGCCACAGAAATTCTTACTGTCTATTTATAACTCGGCAAACCCCTTTCGTCACAGCAGATAGGATATAGACTCCATCAGCACAACATACAAAGTCGTTCTGGTCGACGGGTGGACTGTGGTAGAAACTGAAGTGAGGTAAGTTATCTGTCATTTATATAGAGTATCAATTGTCTTTCATTGAGTTCATATCACTGAATTGACCTGAGGTTTACCGATGTTTAAGTTTATATCATAAGTTAACTATAAACAGTTTATCTATTGTCTTAATAAAACTATACCAGTCTTAATCTTACAAAAATGTGTACAGATAAAAAGATGTAGACTGAAGCATCTAATGATACACAACATTCACACATCAAACATTCAAATGTAAAGATCTACATGGCTGATACCAGTAGGGTCGATTTACAACTATATTCTTGATTGTTAAAAAGGAAAGTGTATTGTATTTTAGATTTTGAAATATACTTTTCTGTTGTCACAAAGTTGGAACGTTATTATATCAGTTTTCTTGTTATTGCAAAGAAATGTATGCCGTTTAACGAACAACGCCTCAATATTCTCGGCCCGGAATATATTCAAACAAACAAAGTAATGAGAGATATTATCCATTCAAACTCTTTTTCTGTTCTACAAAGTATTCGCAATAGAAATATCGAGTATATTTCCATTCGTAATACATTAATACTATATATCATGAACTTGCCTTTAGCTATCGAATTGCCTTTTGCTTGATTCCTGGGCACATGGTAATACTAGGCAATGAAAAAGCAGATCATGCAGATATGGAAGCTTTATCGCTACCACCTGTTGTTTTTAAACTTTATTTTACTGCTTTTAAACCTTTATGAAACAAGTTTTAAAAAACTCATTGGCAGGAAGTATGAAATCAATATACCGATAATAAATTGCACTACATGAAACCTATCATCGGTGAATGGTCTCCATTCTATAGAGACAACCGATATGAAGTTGTCCTATCCCGTCTTCCGATGGGCCATACATACCACAAGCATTCATATATGTATAAAGACAACGATAATCATCAGTGCATAAGATGTGATGAGCCATTCAACGTTAAACTTTTTTTCTTATTTGACTGCATTCATTTTTTGTCCACTCGAGAATTACTGATCGTAACGTTACAAGTCTAAAAGCCCTTTTGAAACTATTCGGATTGATTAGACTCTAAATTACCTGAACGATAGTGGTTTGTAATATAGTCTATGACTTACAATTCTAATCGTTTGTGATAATATAACCATTTAATATGTTTAAATCGCTGTGTTTTCCACAGTTGATGGCCCTAATGACATTTTATGTGTTGACGGGCCGTTAAGATAGTAATAATAGTATTTATTAACAAATTGCACAAATCTTAAAATTCATTCCACATAACGCTCTTGCTGCTAAAAGCAATCTTGCTAAAAGATTCAGTGAAACTATAAAAAATAATGTTTTTTTTACATTTCTTTAATCCATAGCAGTCGAGTCAAAGTTACCCTTGTGCGAGAAGTGATATGATGTGCATTCGGTATCTACATCATTCCTACATGTTACTTACATGTATGTTTTTATTAAAAATAGATCTGCAGTGAAAGCCAATTAATTATCCAATTTAGTGACTTGAGCCGGTTTTTAACAGGATCAGTTTACCAAAACCTCACCCTGAAATGTCCCAGTATCAACACTTTCAAATGATAAATCAAAAATTGTCATTCTACTGCCTTAAGTGTATTAATAAAATGTCCTGAGACTAATACTTAGGATAAATCATACATGAACTAAACAGGCAAATACCAATACATATACAAGTTTTATTATGTGAATGAATAAGAAAAGACATTTCTGCTGAATATCTCAGCCATTTTATCTGATCATCAACCATGCAACTATAAACTGAGAAAAAATGAAACTTAATTGGCAATAGAATATTAATGGACCCAATGTAAACCAAAAACCATCAAAACTACTTATATTGCAGTGCTATCTTCTTCAGATCTTTTTAAATTTTAATCAAGATTTCAACATCTGTTGAGTTTCTGCATTTGAAAACTAAATTATATTATTATATTCTAAATCATGTGTGTTTTGCATATAACTCCTTTCATCGAAAGTGTTTCAAGTGAAAGTTGTGAGTGAAAATATGATTGTTGTCATGCTCTAATACACTTTATACAAATATATGTCATTCATCTCACGGAATGTTTGATAAGTCGGGGTAACATAAAGTAACAAAAGGTAGATAAGATCATTAAGTTACTGCTCGTCTTCCGCCGCTTTTTGAGTTGTGGTAGGTTTAATCAACCTGCGTAATGTACCTCACGGCCGTATGTGTCCATGTGCAAACCCGATGAGAGAGTCACGCCAATAGCGTAATTTCAATACCGGAACATCCTACACCTGAAGGTTCATCATAGTACACGTCAAGATGGATTCCTAGATACATTTTTATTTCTTCGACATCTTCGTTCGAATCAACGAAAGTAGCGCTCGCGATGTTTTTGCATAGTAGTAAATTCGCAAAAAATCGTTTGTTTACAGTTCAAGTATTCTGACAAAATATGACGTTTACACACGCCAAAATAATTTTTCTAGACGTTTTACTAGGTGACCATAGGATAATACGACTACAATCTGCTTAACATGAATAGTAGACGTTTACATAACATCAACATAGTTTATCGACCGCACGACTACAGCTGACAACGGTAAGGAAATATTTAGAAAAAACGACCATGAGTAGAGAGCGTCAAACCACATATATCGGATCTTCACCAGGGCCTGCGTACCCTTACGCTGACATATCCTATGTGTGGGCGATGCAAGCCCTAATACTTTTTTTGTTGTTTTGCTATAAGTCCGCAAACTTATTGTGTACTGTGACCCTAGTTTAGTCTACATATGAATCGTTAGAAAGAATCATTGGTAATTCTGGAGAAATATGGATTTCATAAAGAATTCATTAAGGACATCCGTACCGAAAAAAGAGGGCGAACGTTACTTCTCAATTCACGCTGCAACTATACGCAACAAAAAGAAACACACAAAATTCCCCCTGCAGTACACCTCAGTACGTTTCAGATCCAACGCTGAAAGCAAATTCAGAGGGGTTGAACAATTGCCATGTTGATAGATGGTCATGTTGCCTCGTGCACTGAAATTTCTTTCATTTGCTTTGGATTTTCTCACCTTCGAACTATTTTTGTAAATTATTAAATTACATATCAAATTGTTATCACGTGAATAACACAATCTACACATATCTCTTAAGCAATATCATAGCAAAAGCGTATACTATATACACAGTTTTAAATAATCAAACAAACAGAAATCAAGAAAATAGAAAACTACAGATATATTAAGATGATACAATTAAGGTACTTGAGTTCCAAAAGGTAAGTTTTACTGGTAAATCTACCTGTTGTGACTAATGCTCATTTGATGAAAAAAGTATTATATATAATCCTTATCAAACAGCCATGTAGCGAAATTACAAGTGTTGGGGTTCAGAAATACACCCTGGCCTATTCAGGTGTAAAACACGGCCCCTTTCCTCAGGCCACTGACGATATACCTGTAGCAGAGCCACCAACTTATATATGTTATATCAAGCAAAACGGCCGATCGTACATGTAACCGGCTTGGGCCGGTCGTGAGGAGGACGCGAACCGTACGGGAGCCGAACGGTACTGACGTGGATACTTAACCGTAATTCCTAACGTACACAATTCTCTTTTGCACGTTCCGTCGTCGTCGCGCTTGTGAGAATATCCCTCAAGCATTCTTCAGCGCACCT